>NW_018408901.1:562785-614016 GCF_002113885.1 Mizuhopecten yessoensis | reverse complement strand
CTAACAAATGAGTATTGCACCGGTATTTACATTTCTGTTAGTCCAGCAAATATGGAGGTGGAAGGAAACAAGACTCACATCATAGTACATGTAAAATGTATATTTTGCTTCCTTGCGATTCTTTTTGAAGTCCACATATCAAACGTCAAGCTCAGCTATATGGGCAGATTGCTTCTTGATGATTATGGGGGATATATTGCCACAAGACGGGGCCCTTACTGACCTGTCAGTGTTCTAGTTAAATTCACAGCTATTAAAAATTAGGTTTACTAGTTGTTGTAAGGGATATTATAAGCAACTAACTTAAAAAAAATGAATTATTTATGTTGGGACAAATGCTAAAACTTTTTGAACAATTGCGTTCTTTGGTCAATTGATTTTGCTGTGTCCGTTTTTTGTGTGACTCAATTGCCTTTTTACGTTTGAATCGAATGGATATTGCCTACTTATGCAGTATCAAGTCTGTGCGATAATGGTTTGCACATTCAGGTAACCAAATTGATGCACGTAAAATACAGGGTCACATTAAATACAGGGCCAAGTAGAACTCTCTTCCGCATACATCACGTGACAGGTAAACGAGGACCGAGGTGAACATGCCATTTATTTCAAGAAACAGATGTTTGCTTAATGCCATCCTTTATTTGAAGTGGTTTTATAACAATCTATACCACAACGTCTCGAAGCTTGTCTAGATAACAAATTAATCCCAGTGGATTGTAATTGTTTGAGAACGGCTTAGTAAAGGTTTTCCATTGGTAACATTATGTTTAACTTACAACCCAGTCTTTTATATTTCCGATATGAAAGGCCGCCTTTCGTCCTCCTTTATTGTGTCTGATTGTCCAGGTACAGTCACCCGTGCCAGGTGGTAGTTCAGGTGCAAACGTCGAGTCAAGATCCTGCATTCCTCCGCACACAGCTATTAACGAACAGACAGTCACGTAATTCAGTAGACCTTACTAATAATTTGAAAGAAATGAAATGATGTTTTCTTTAACTACATAAAAATTCAAAGTAATTAATACAGTTGTTATTTTTTTCATTTTCTTATCTATCTATAACTTAGTGACGAGATTGTATTCATTTTCGTCGCTAGCAATAACTTTGTGAGGATATTGTTTTCATTTTCATCTCTAACAATAACTTAGTGAGGAGTTTATTTCATTTTCTTCCCTAACTATAATTTAGAGAGGAGTTTTCGAATGCTCAATAACACTTTTTGTACGATTCATAAGTTAAGACAAATCTTATAATACATGCTTCAGTTATATGACAATTGTTCATAGTCTTAAGGAAAAACAGAAATCTGGGATATAAAGCCTTGAAGATATATTAATGATGACACTAATCATATACATAAAGAATGTATCATAGAAAGAAAATACGTAGGCTTATAGAAGAATTTGAGGGTTATGGAAATTCTGCCTGAGGCTTGACAATGAGGTTCTGACCCCACAATCCTCACTGGAGGGTAGCCGTTCCGAAATTACCCATACCTACATAATAGTATCCCCACCCCACTTTAAGTTCTTTAAGTCTGTAAGGAATTATGTAAAGTAAACAAAAAGAATAAAGAGTGATACTAAACATATATACAGCCAAATAATAAAGGATATATACAAAGTAATGTGCAACAAAATGTAATTAGTTTTTTTTTTTTAAATATAGAACTTATGAATTATTATACATTATATAAAGAGAGCATGGCATATTAATTCCGTCTTTGCGTATTTCAGAGTTATCTTCTCTTGTGAGCAGGCATTGATTGGTACGTCATTGGTTTGTGTGATAAAAATACGTCGTTTTCACAAAATTTGATGACGTTTCTCTCACAAACAAATGACGTAATAATCAATACCTACTCACTAGATCAGATAACTCTTGCAATACGAAAAGACGGAATAGATGAACGTAACACACACACATTGGATTGCACCTTTGCAATAAGGTAATAAACACAGTATGACAACCGTTTTGTCCTTCTATGACTCATCAGTGATCCTATTTGCAGAGGTACGTAAAAACTAACAAATTATGAATTTCAAAATTTAGTGAAGTAGTTGTATTATTAGCAATATTATCAATAAAAGATTAAATGAGTGTGATGCATGGCCTATATAAGAAGTTCAGTGTAAAGAACAATATTATAATATAATTATCAACCAGTTACCTTCATATGACAGATCGAACACATCGCCTCTGTGAAGCAGGTCCGTAGAAACAACTGATATTGCTACCTCGTTGGAGGGTACTGTCCAGCTGGTCATATTCGAGGTTAAACAGAAGTATTTAGTCACATTCCCACCGTTCACCTGAAATAGATCGATCGCAATATCACATATCTGATATATATAGTTCAGATGCTCATTTTAAGCAGAAAACCCTCGAATAATTTGAAATTTTAAACATCTGTGGAAAGCCAACTGTTACGAATGTTTTCATGTTGTCATTAATGGAAAGTAAACCAGTCGTTAGATACAGCAATAAGATTGGAAATGTCTATATAGAAGACGACGGCCGTACATGTTACCAGTCCCTTTAAATCATAAACTGAAATTACAAGTTTGATTTAAAGAAACATTCATTATCGACATATTGAAATAGTATGTAATAGTAATAAGAGAATACAAAACATAACCAGTATTAAAAGTAAAAGGTTTACAATTTTATTTTTTGCTTGATTTAAAGGAATCAAACTATATATAATGGATTCGAATTACATTTGCAAGGCGGGTGTCGTGGATGAAGCAGAAGACGCTTACCTTTCCCGACACCTGGTCTTATTTTTTGTTAACACTGCGGTATTTACGGTGTTGATGTTTTTTATAAGCGAGAGCATGTTAATATTACTCACCTTAACACCATGCCGAGTACAGTCGGAGTTCGGGAT
The DNA here is from genome assembly GCF_002113885.1 of Mizuhopecten yessoensis. Taxonomy (NCBI): domain Eukaryota; kingdom Metazoa; phylum Mollusca; class Bivalvia; order Pectinida; family Pectinidae; genus Mizuhopecten; species Mizuhopecten yessoensis. Next base: position 611,123 of record NW_018408901.1, on the reverse strand, counting down.
GAAACCGTCGATCAGTTGAAGAGTGAGTTTTACTTTTATCGAGTTCCCAGGCGGTACTGTAACCTTCCATACACAACCCTTCGTTCCATTGGGTTGACCATGTATCATGCCTGACCAATCAGTCCTATGAAGTGATGACTTACTAACAACACATTCATGATGGGAATGTTGACCACTGACCACTGAAGCAGCAGAAATCAACACATCTATGAAGCGAATAAAACATATACGTGTTAAAGTTTTCATAAAAAAGAGTGGTAGCACCCAAACAGATTGGTACAATTCATACAGCAAAACGAAAAGAAAAACAATTCCTATTAGTGCGAATTAACTTAAACATTACAACTTGTACGTAAATATAGCATGTATTGTCCACAATGAAAGATTCCTTATACGGCAAATATGTAGGACGCTGACCGTATGACACACACACATGGAACTGCATCTTTAACAATTGGTAACAGATACAAAAAGATGAATAATATCGGGTTCAGCTGACATCGACTTTCATCTTAGTTCCGATTATGTGTGTGATTGACAGACTTTGACTCTGATTTGACATCTCGCGTTTCCTTCTATGTTCCGTCAACATTCTAACGTAGACATATGCATTTGGTTACAGCTAGATAAAAACAATCAATAAGGGTCCGAAAAGTTAGAAACCATTATTGACCTAAACTATTGTATAAACAGAAGGGGAGGTGCAAATAATCCCTTAATTATGAAATTTCAAATAGTATATGAGTACCAGTTAATTTCAGATTATTAATAACGAGTTACATGTAGGTGTGTATACATAGAGAACGATCCACTACTAAAGGGGGATAATAGTGACCATCAAGGTTAAGGCAAATGTCTTTTTCAATATAAAGGAAATCTTCGCGTACATTTTAAGGCAGTCGTTGTTTAATTAATTGCACTACATTTTGTTATTCTGAAGCAATTCTTAAGCTTTTTTGATAATTTTTGGTACTGATGACTAAGCAATGTTCTTTCATTGGTCGGGTTGGTGGAACCTAACATACTCTATTACAAGCATAGCGCTCTACCCATGTTAAATAGTGACAAATTCTCCCCAAAAAACAAAACACATATTTAAAATACACTATGTAAAATTATAAATTACGATACATTTACTTTATACAAAGAATATGAAATGACAACTTTACGTAGCATGTACAAAATATGTTAAGTAAACAAAGAGAAATGAGAAAACTCTTACACAGACAAATGCTCAGCAATATCCACAACTGGAATCCACTGTTGCCAAATTGGGATTTATCCATTATTCTGAAAAAGAAACAGTTGGAATATTGTAATTGCAAACGCATCTTTTAATGAAAGAGACAAAAAGTATATAGCCAGTTGAATTACATTGGGCTTGTGTCCTGATAAGTACCACCGTGAAAAATACTCTGAAAGATATTCTAAACTAGCACTTTTCTCGTATTTTGTTTGTACCTTTGCGAAAGAAATTTCTCCCTAATTCCCGATATAGATGATTCTATTCCGTTCCGTGTGCTTGGTATTTTACGCAACATGTGGCTCCGTTTTTCACCTACCTGCTTGTGGAGAGGAACTATTTCTCAATTTGTTGCTATGAAATTTAGAAACTAGAATACATAGTATATAATGTAATGTATTATTTCTTTATACCCAGATTACAAATTATCAGAACATGGTAACTGCAACAAATGCACTTGAAGCGCGGCACACAACTTTAACGTATGTTACAATGTATGCATGTGCGTCACTTATTGTTTTTTTTATTGTCTAAGCACCCTTCCCTGCTAAACGTTTAGCATTTATGGTACGCCCGGTGACATGACTGGTTAACCCGTTGCCAGTATAATGTGATCGGGTGGAGTACTTTTCTGTTGTATTATGCATAATATTCCAGTGATGCAGCACACTAAAGTCAGCATCAGCTCCGCGCTATCACAAGGAGGCAAATACAACGACATGCAACATATATCCCACACTAATGCATTACACACATGGAGACAAGTTATTAAATGATATTAACTGTAAATATCGTTCTAAACCAAATAACATAAACCAATGTTTAGCGACGCTGAGTTAGTTTGAAACGGTTAATAATGTGATGGAATACTATTAGACACCAATTTGGAAACTCTAGAAATTGATCCGGGTTTTTTTTCTAAAGAAACGTTTAAATGATTTAAACAAGTCCCGAATGGAAGTTTTGACAACATTTCATTTTCGACTGAAATATATTTGTATCGAGATTGCTAAAAGTAATATACGATGAACACGCGGACATAAAAAGATAAAAAGTGAAAAGCCTCGTTGTGATATTATATGATTTCTACAACATAAACAATTATCAAAGTATAAATTTGATACATGCTTTCAAACTTAACGTCCATAAAACTCATTTCACAACTTTATTTAAACATCACATACTTTCTATACCCTTACAATTTTTGCCTCCAGGGCCCGTGTTCATGAAACCGTTCTCATGCTCAAGCATGGATTCTGTGCTCAAACCAACTTTCTTGTAAGTCCCAGATCATGTCTAACGATCAAACAGAAACATGTAAACATTGAAGACAGTATTTTGCTCTAAGTTTCTTCAAAATGTTTCCAAATTATTGCCAATTTTTGTTTTTTATTTATTAAGGTATAATCAGAACAAGAAATAAGCGTGAGTCCACACTTGAGCATGAGAACGGTTTCATGAATACGGGCCCTGGTGTTTTCAAGCCAAGTGAACGATGCTGAGTTTTCTTCATATTAATAATGTACTGTTGATATAGAATTTAATTGTTCCAAATTAAGCGCATTGCATGTCACAAATGAAACGCACATGGAAACTTTTTTAGATGTTTTAAATCACATGATGTCAATTTAATATAAACTTGGAATAGTTACAAATGTATCAAATCGGGAAAAAAACAATATCCCTGGGATTCAAAACAATCACCATGAGTACATACAGGATAGTCTGTTATTTTTGCGGGTCTAATTAAAGTGTTCCTATTTTTAAATTTTACTCAAAACAAGGCAAGTCAATTTTCAAGGATAAAAATGTCGTGATTTGGAAATATGATACATGTAATATCTTATTTCTGTATTGCCCACACGTCGATTTTCTAACAAACAACTCAATATTCAGTTCAAACAGAAAAAAACCCAGTTTTCACTATGGAGTTGTTCTCAGGTAATGTCGATGCATACATTTATCACATGTACCCACGTTGATTTATGTCCTTGTTTAAGTGCATCTGTCATAAAAAGTAAATCGATTTCAACCAATCACACTTGCCGTTTAACCTGATAATTTGAGACAGCCTGCAAACATGTACATACTGCATGTATCTAATGAAGATATCGGTGCAGCATTAATAGTAGGCTTAACAGAGGTTTTTGTCGCGGAATAGATTTTCGCGTGTCATTTTACATGGACAAATTGTCGCGATCAGGTATATGCCCTGTATATAGTCGAAAATATTATCACGCTTGAAATAAAACTGATATCCTGTCCACAAAGAAGATACCTTTTTGTTCAGTTGCAAAGTATCGAGGTATTTTAAAACCGTTAACGTTGATAAGCCTCAAATAGACGGAATGGTCACATGATGCGGTAAATATTTACTTTTTTCATCTACATACTTGAGTACTGTTTTTTAAATAGATGTCTCCTTACTTCGTATGCATATGTCTATTGGTTATTTGCAAATCATTCTTTTGATTTAACGTATAATTTAGTTAACGAATGGATGAGTTAAAATGGAATACAGAAACCCCATTTCAGATAGATAAATAAGTTAGTTATATTTTAAACTTGTATTGGTACATTACATTTTTTGAGTAGTATGGGGAAATGAAAATTTGTTAGAATGAAGTTTAACAGTATTAACCCATCCTGTGCAGAATGTGATTGGTATATTACATTCTTAGAGTAGCATGGGTTACATGAAATGAGGTTAGAAGGAAGCTTAACACTATTAACCCAACCTGTGAAGAATGTGATTGGTACATTACATTCTTAGAGTAGCATGGGTTACATGAAATGAGGTTAGAAGGAAGCTTAACACCATTAACCCATCCTGTGCAGAATGTGACTCAGACCAGACCATACCTTGCCTATATGAAAGGAGAGTTAGAAAAGCTGAGTCATCTATCCCATTTTTTTGTGTAAAACGAAATTTCTGACTTTTTTCTCAAAGTCATAGGCTCTAGACTACAAAGAATGTACAAAGGAAACTTTGTAACATCTAACATAGTTAATTGACTAACGTTATGTATCCTCTTACGGGAGATATCGGGTTCACGTGACATCGACTTTCATCCTAGTTCCGATTATGCGTGTGTCGAGGCTCCTTAAACAAATATAGGATGTTGACACTCGAGAGGGAGAGACCGTACACAAATCCATTTACAGTTCAGCATTGTTACAACACCCAACCGTCTACAAACAATCAAGTCACTTATGTAATATGTATCCCTGTGTTTGGGAAAAGTGGTGTAAACGATCGTGTTTGGAAATGATTAAAACAGCTTAGTAGATATACATTAAATCTATACTTGTGTATAGATATTTGTTTTTGTTTGTAAATATATTTGGTTTTTATTTAAATATGTTTTCTCGTTTTCGACCTTCAATACTACACACACATGGACACACCATCACACATCCTAACATACCTCAATCAATCAAACATTCAGATTATCAAACAGCTCTAACAACATCAAGGTTGCAAACCCTCTTTAGACATTTTCTAGATTAAGTAAACGAGCTCATTATATGGTATACATTGACCTAAGAAGAAATTAAATTACCAGTATAAAAACCAATGTACACTGTAGAAGTACAACAAAAACCTATTTGTTATTGATGATAGTGACAGTGCAAACACATTCACCGTCTTTTTAGTCCCTTTTTTCACGCGAGCAATTAGTTTTCGTGCTATCTACGACGATATACTTATTCGAAAAATCAGAACTTTCGCTAATTATTTTAAATACATTTACAATGATAAATCTTGAAATAGCATCCTCTTCTTACATTTTAAAGTGCAGATATGCATGCATAGTTCAAGAAATAAAGTTGACGCAAAATTAAAATGATATTCATAATTAAAGTAGAGAAAACCGTGCCAACATACAATGTCAAATCGAACATGATAATAAAATGACAATGATTACTCTGGCCATACAGAGAAAAATAGATAAAACATCAAAGTCTAACCTTGACATCAACCATGCACTTGTCTGATTATTTTACGTAGATCATTTTTGACATTTTGTAAAATGAAAATAAATGTGTTGTAAGGAGTATCACAATTTACCGTTTGACTTAACTCGATAGAGCAATGTAATAAGGGAATATACATGTAATAGGACTTCCTCGTGGGAGGTGAACGTAACACACAGACACAGGTCATTGCACCTTTAAAAAATAAATATTGGATGTATAAAGCCAAAATTTAATTACATCATACAACTGTGTTGTCCTTTTGTGATTCGTCAGTGATGCTAGGGGCAGAAAAGTCAGAAAATTAGAATAGATCTAAGCTACTGTTGAAAGAGACGGGATGGTGTGGTAAACCCTTCATTTTAAGAATTCCAAATTTTAGAGAAGTACTGGAAAAAATAGATGAATGATCAGACTTTAAACTTGACACAAAACATGTACGTGTCTGGTTATTTTAACATTGTGTTAAATAAAAAAAAAAGTTATAAAGAGGAGGATCGCAATTTACCGTTGTTCTTAACTGGTTAGCGCAATGAAATATGGTAATATAACATATACAGAAAAAACACATTGCATCAAAACGAATCACAATCATATGATATCAAGTCATAGTTTCAATCGTCAGTGATTGATGAAATTGATGGATTTGAAAAGGGCATCATCACTGCAGGTGTAAGGCATGGTGCTTGAAACGCAAACCCTTCCGAAGCAACTGGTTTTGTACCCAGTATTTTCTTAGTGTTGATGTTGTCTTTACTTTTATTTTGGCGACATTACGGTTTCTGCTTTAATATTTTCGTATATACTTTGAGCTTCGATCTAGTCCTGTATATTGACGGCACGCTGTATGTTTTTTTAGTTCCTATTTCACCTTTTATGTGCACTGTTCAGCTGATCTTAAACTTTCAAAATCTGTTAATTGAGGTGGGAATTGAAAACTGCCCTTAAATGAAGACTGCAAACGACTGAACTTCCCTAGTCTTTAAAAACGTTGATAGGAAAACATTGACCGTGTCACTGTAACTATAATTCGCTCGAAAGACGAAATTTATGATAAGCACCACTGTTAAATATCTGAGTGAAGTAAATCCGTATTATAGAATATGACCAATTTTGTCGTCAGATAGAATGGGGCAGATTTTCCTAACAATGTGTCTGCCTTATTAAAGTACATTAAACGTTGAGAATCGATAGTATGTCTTTCCAATAGTGAAAAAGTACACTCTGAAGAGTTGTTGAGAATATACAACATATTGACGATCAGTTGTATAGCCGGAAGTGTTATAAGCATTACATCATATTGCGTGCTATTCCTACTATTTCGTAGTCGACAAATATAACGTGCTGACGTAATAATTTCCAAATCTTTTTAGTTGTAGCTACGACAGTATTTTCCTCTCCCAACGCAGCCGAAACAACCCAGAACAAAAGCATCCTGTCAAGTTAAATAATAAAATAATATACAACATTTGATATAGCGCCCTATCTAGCAAAGCCACTCTAAATCGCTTTAAAGTACAATTCATTGTTCTTTTTTTCCAACCCAAACGAGATCAATATTTAAGAAAAGCTTTATAAACCGATAAATGGCACAATTTACTATAAATCGGTTATGGAACATCACTTCCATTTCCTCCATTGTTCTTTAAACACAATTTTTTGTGTTGAATCAAATTTTATATAATAAGCAACTCGTTGGTTTTCTCCGGGTACTCCGGTTTCCTCCCACATTAAGCCCCTTGCGCGCTTCAAGAATGATTAATATAACTTCTAATAAACTTGTTTTATAATTGTTGTAAAACAAATAAAGTAAATTTCATAATAGTGAAAATATATACCTCACGAAATCTTCGTCATTTGCAGTATATCTTTAAGTAATCTGTCTCATTTTATAGCATTCCTTAATTCTTGCTTGTCGTGACGATACTTTGGACTCGGTGTGTACCTTAATCCGCTGATTAGGGTTGTGTTATGTAAGAGGCGTATTATTATCTTATTAACATTCTTTACAATGTACGTAAGTCTTAAAACATTAGAGCGGAAACCCCTTCCCTGTCGTCGTTTGTAACTATGTACCGACATACATCATGAACCCAATGTCCAGTGTACTGCAAATGATGATGGCATGTGTTCAATTTGCATGGCTGCAAATGTGCATTGCGAATATAAGTGAGGCACAAATATAAACAAAATACCTAGCTGGCTCAAATTCGCACTTTCATATGCTTTATTTGGGTTTTTGTATCGTTAAATTAAATTGTAAACAAGTGCGTCACTATATACTTCGTATTTCTGGTATATGTTATATGTCAAAACCCAGAGTTCGTCAAAATTACATCAACTATTCAGAAATGGTTCATTATGCAATGTACAAGGTTTACTATTAGTACCTATGTTATAGTCATGTTTCAAAATATATGTGTATTTATGCAATGCTACATACTAGTATGTGTTCAACGTTGTAGATGAAACACGAGTTTTAGTGCGGATAAGTTCATCCACGGGTGCACGCATCTCACCACGATATTGAAACTTATTCTCGATACAAGTATCTATCGTGTCCGATATCCTACCAAAAACCCTACATATTTTTTTTTTATAAATATTCATGAATTATTTAGCATCTTGATTTCAGTTAGATCTATATTCATTACAAATAGCATTATACAATTATTTATGGTTATATGGAAACAGCCAAATATGAATATGTATCAGTTAACTAAGATTGGTTGGACGGGTGCATGGCGCAATGGATAACGTACTCGCCATTCACCAATGCAAGGCGACCGGGGTTCGATTGCACAATCGGACGTGAAAAGTTATGGGGTCACCTGCCCGACCACGCGTGCTAACATCCGGGCCAGCAAGGTGATTATTTTAAATTGAAATAACTTCTTTCATCATTGTTGTAAATAAATAAAGTTTACATTCATATAGCTAAGATTGCGAAGTAAATTTCCTCATAAGGCGAGACTTGTATAAGAAAAAATATAAACTTAGCAAGATGGGCCCAGGACCTCACTCTCGGCACGAAAGCCTAGGGCAACAGTATGCGCCAAATTTCTAAAAAAACCTCCAAAAGCACCCATGAAATATTACTAAGGCCATTTCAATAAAACCTTAGTTAAATCATATTAAAGATGTTTGTAGTCTTTTAATTGCTTTCAGGAAAGTCGATGTCTGGGATCGCTTTATGGCAAACACACACACACACACATATATGATATCAGTAATGAAAAAGTTCATTGGGCGATACTTTTGAAGTTCCGTCATGTCCCAAAAGAAACATACTGTAATACCCTTCACTTAAAATAAAGTAATTAGTAAAAATGAAATTAGGTTCCTGATGTAGAAAGCGATAAAAGGTAATTATTACACTGCATCATATGGCCATTTCGTGAATTAAAGACTCCAGATCATTGGTACTTACGACGAAAACAATGAAAAACCCCATTCCACAATGTTCCGAAATAAATGTAGAAACGCAGCGAAGGGGAGAGTGTCTATAAACTTCTTAAAATGTTACAAATTTATAACTTCTGGCTCCAACAAATATTGTTTTCTAAAACTAATATTACTTAAAACATACTGTTTTTTTGATACCCGTATCTTTCTCACCTGAATGGCCGGATCATTAAAGCTTGATAAAGGTATTAGTCTAACATACAAACCATATTAAAACGAATATGGTTTAAGCGAGATTCAACACCTATGGACAAAACATATCATTGTGTTTACACTCAATGACTCAATAAATCATAACGTTCAATAAAGGTCACTCTACAGGATCCGAGGAGATACCAAAACAAAAGGGAAGGCATTATGAACACTCATGTAAAACAGAAAATAAATACCTGTCTAAGTTTGCTGTGACGAAGTATTGTAAATATTCAAGCCACACTGATAATTTTTTAAATGTTTCAAAATAATACTTACGAAATCAAAACTTATTTCCAATAAAACAAAATAGTCAGTTAAATCCTCGTGTATTACAAAATCTGTGATAATTTGCAAAACTTTGCTAGAATCCACAATAGAAATGTTCAAATCATTTACTCCAGAACATGTAACGAACGGGGCACAGTCAGTGCGTTACTCTATGTACATTGAATTAAAGTGGACGAGCAGGATTACGGAGAAGGATGGGACCTGGTGAGGTCCCCGTTATCTTAGTACAGGGGACAGTTTATCATTCCTTTACAGGTGTACACAGAACGTCGTCCGTATCAACACCATACTTCCGTAGACCTGACAAAATATCGCCCTTTCCACCCATCTATTGGGAAAGACAACAGAGGATGAGCCATTTAGGACAGTCTCATTCCGGGGATGTTATCTTCCCTCGGAGACGAACACGACGGTCTGGAGGTCTTGTGTCATAGGTTGGCAGATTGTAACGATATATGGATTTATCATTTCTTATCTGAATACAACTTTCTCCCTTTATTTTCAAATTTTAGGTTAATAGTCGGCTTTAAAGTCAATATGCCAGTGCATATTTTTTCTACACGGTTACAAAAGATATTGACGAGTAAACAATAATTCTTAGGGTGAAAAATCCACTTGAAACCTTTTTTGGGGTTAAACATTTGTATGATCTCTATCATGATTTATATGTGTATTCTGAGGTTTTCAATATATAAAACTTACTGTAGATAATTTAATTCCCACGAACAATTATTTTCACGGTTACGTTTCATTCAAATTCGAAATAAACATGCTTAAAAGAAATAAAGACAAACAAAAAAAGATCAATTTCTAACGAACAAGCAATTTTATTGCATATATGTAAATCAATTCTTCAACATCTTGTAATTTTACAAATTAAACGATTTTCTATTAAAGCAGCACATATTTATTAATTTCTCAATCATTGGAATAAAATAGAGGCAGACATTGTAACAGTCGGTAACTAATTACACACGACAAGATCCAATATAAAAGTGTAAAACTTGGGAACGTGGCTTAGACATGCGAGATTATAAAAGTTCCCGCGTGGATGAAATGACAATGAAATGATTTCTAAATTCTTCTATTATTTGTTACATGTAACATCACTATATCATAGATGTCAACGAATCCTCTTTGATAGGGATTGTCCCTCTTCATTTACCCCAACATTTACCCATTTTCTCACACCTCATGACAAGATTCCCAAGTGATTACTAGTTCTAGATCTTTCTTTCACGTCCGATCTGTCTGACACCTTTACTTGACATTTCGTATTTCGCAGAATTTTCACATAGCAGTGTATTCATCCTTGCTGATGCAAGTAATACACTCGTATAGAGAGAGTTGGACTAAGAATATGTTGTATTAGCCTCTCTGAAGGCATAGGACCTTGTCTGGTCCCCCTATCTTATAATTCTGACAAGATTTGCTTTAATTCAAATAACATTGCAAAACACCTCAGAAAGAGGTATGAAAATCAGTTAAAGCCTTACCATATTAAATCTACATGTTATGACCACTGGCCACCGGACAATGTTTGAGTGAACAGGATAATTAAGGTAATGAGTGTCAAAAAGTCCGGGAACTTTAGTGGTTTCAATTTTTGAATGAGGAACTTCGAATTCATGACAAAAAGGATTTTTTCCAAAATAATACAAGATCATCATTTCATTGAAAAAAACCCCCAACATTTCAACGCAAAATGGAAGTAAAGAAATGATGAGAAAGGTTTTGCCTGCTTTATCCTTCTCTGGGAGCTTGTTCAGAGGGACAAATCCATTTGAGGAGGGTCCAGAGGTTGACATGTATGGGATATACAGTGTAACTATATACCAAAACTTCTCATAACGCCCTCCTATAATTATTGTATTCCCACTGATACATTTATATGTATATATATCCTTAATCATTGAATGTGAAGTTAACACCTGCCATAGGAATGTCCCTAATAAATATGTTATTGTAAACATAAAAAGTTCAAGCCAACACAGTTATACAGTGTACCTTGTATGGAAGTGCTGAATTACCATAGGAGGTTGTGCAGTGTGAGATATATAAAATAAAACTTTTTTGTTTATGAAATATTAAGTATTTCTGGCCACTTATATATTTTTTTCTAAATTACAACTGTTTTAATTTTTCATTATTATTTTGCATGTAATAATTTCAAAATTATTGTCCTGCTTACATGTATTTTATAATAAACAAGACTTAGAAAGTCACGGTTAGTATGACATAGTTTGATCAGCACTAAAAATGGTTTATTTTAATGTCTTATTTCTTATCATAAAACATTCCTGCATTTATTTATTTAAACATATATATATAAGTAACAAAAGAATGAGACTCAAAATCTACTATTAGCGAACCTCACTGTGGTTAACATCCGATCTCTGGAATAGTTCTTTAGGTTATCTTCTTATTTCTAAATTAAATTATTAAACATGCAATTAATAATCTTTGAACAGTATTCCTAAAAAGTTTAAGACTCAAATTACGCTGTTTGTACAAGGAAGTTTGACCATTATCAAAACAACAGACTAATCATTTATTATTTTTTATTGTAACAAAATTCCAGTACTTTGAACAATTTAACAATCAAAAATATAAATAGACTCCGAGTAAAACTGTTAGTACAATGTAATTTAACCATTATCAAAACAGCAGATAAATCGTTTGTTATTATCCAATGCAAAAAAAATACAACAGTACATTCAACAATGTAAAAATCAAATTTTCAGCTAGTACAAAAACATGAATCGATAATTAGCAGAAATATTGACAATTTGTTATTTTCATTATGCCTGAAACCATGTATTTTTTTTATGTTTTAACCTTTTCTCTGTAAAGACAAGGTCAAACATCATGCATCAAGATGTAGTTAGCTAATCAATAAAACTGTGGAGTATTGAAATTATTTCAAAATGCAAAATTCCTTGCAATGGTTTCTCCATCAAAGAACCTGACGTAATTATAAGTTTTCACATATTTCTTAATATTTACATTCTGTATGCTTAGACCCATTGACAAAAATTACATTCATAAATGCATAACACAGGTGTTCATAGAATCTCAGCACGTGGGAACTGATAGTAACCTGATCACACTGCGTAGTAATACACTACAAAAACTACTCACTCGGAACGACCGACCTAGATGCTTAATTCTTACATCTTAAAATATTATTGAACTTTGCTTCGTGAAATATCCACGTATTCACGTGTCCTGTGCTACAAATAAACAATGAATATGGAACTACATTTTGTTGCTAAGATCTCTCACGATAGTGCTAAGATCTCTCACGATAGTGTCACATTTCCCCGCGAAAAAACACTGTTCTCGCCACTGCGTTGCACCCGTGTATAAGCAGGAACAAACCCTGTTTATTTGTTTTATTCGTTGTTATATCGATCCACTGAAAGGATTCGTCAATGTAAATATAAGGAATGATATTTATTTTTTCAACATTTATGAGGTCATAACAACAATGGGTTTTTGGACATATTTTACATGAATCGCTAACGCGATTCATTCAATATGTCCATAAACCCATTGTTGTTATGACCTCATAAATGTTGAAAAAATAAAAATCATTCCTTTTATATTTACATTCTGTATGCTTAGACCCATTGACAAAAATTACATTCATAAATGCATAACACAGGTGTTCATAGAATCTCAGCACGTGGGAACTGATAGTAACCTGATCACACTGCGTAGTAATACACTACAAAAACTACTCACTCGGAACGACCGACCTAGATGCTTAATTCTTACATCTTAAAATATTATTGAACTGTGCTTTGTGAAATATCCACGTATTCACGTGTCCTGTGCTACAAATAAACATTGAATATGGAACTACATTTTGTTGTGTTATTGTTGTTGACGGTTGCTAAGATCTCTCACGATAGTGTCACATTTCCCCGCGAAAAAACACTGTTCTCGCCACTGCGTTGCACCCGTGTATAAGCAGGAACAAACCCTGTTTATTTGTTTTATTCGTTGTTATATCGATCCACTGAAAGGATTCGTCAATGTAAATATAAGGAATGATATTTATTTTTTCAACATTTATGAGGTCATAACAACAATGGGTTTTTGGACATATTTTACATGAATCGCTAACGCGATTCATTCAATATGTCCATGAACCCATTGTTGTTATGACCTCATAAATGTTGAAAAAATGAAAATCATTCCTTAAATATAAGACTTAATAATTCTTGTACCACTGCCAAAAACTGTAACTAAATGTTGGAAAATGTTTTTTTTCTGGTATGACTATAGCTCTGATAAATCATTTCTGAAAAGAAAACCTTACAGGATATTTTTGGTAATCTTCTCTCTCTCACTCAAAAAACCATTACAAAATTAAAATGAGTGTGAAAATTAATACTGTAATTATTCTGTAATGCTGAAAATGTTTCAACAAACAAAAATTATAAAAAAAGAAAAGAATCAACAACAGTGTTCCGAGTGTAAAAATAAAACAGGTTAGACCAGGATTCAAACCCTAGTCTTCAGACTGTTATACTACATGTACCTCTCTAACCGAGTGAGCTACCTGGTCAGCAGAAGTGCCTTGGCAACTCTCAATTGTGCTAAAGTCATATCTAAACAGAAGTTAAGGGGGGTTACTGTTAATAGGAAAATCCAAGGTGCAGTGGCACAAGGATCCTTAAATTTCATATAATAATGTAAAATACACCTTGATCGGCACCAAAAAGTTCTTTAAAAAACATTCTTTAAATGGAAAAAATTGTAAAAAATTCATATAATAATTTCAAATGTTAAACAATTGGATCAGCACCATATAACTATTTCATACTGTAATTATTTGATTTTAAGGGTTTATTATCATTGCAATTTAAAGGTTTTATCGTTTCAAAGTTTAAAATTTTATCAAAAATTAACAAAGAGACGTTATGTAGACTTCATGTTCATTAAGTACACAAACTTACTAGAGTTTTGATTGTGTATGTTTGTTGGATCATGGATATATTTGATGAAGATATCAAATTCAGTCAAAATATTACTTTGTAAAGAACAACTATATCAAATTATTGTTTTTGGAATGCGAAATCTGAGCGAAAGTCACATTATATTCTCGGTTGTAGTGGGGGAGGTTAGCATTTATACTTTTGCAAACAACATTGCTACATGTACATACATGTAGTAATGACCACTGAGTGAAAAAGAATTATATGTAGATTCAATATACAGTACATTTGTCTCTGCCTATGAGAAATGGAATAAATATGAAAGAAAACTTGATGAAAATGATATGTAGATAATATCTAGATATGTTTGTTGAAATATGATATAAAGTATAATATTGCGGAACTGTTTATACAATTTTCAAACATCTCAGCTTCTTTTGTGTATATAAGGAGAGTTAAAAGCAAATAAAACAAAAACAACTTGAAGTTTAAAAATGTTTAGCACTTGTCTATAAGCCTGAAATATAAGAAAATCCAAACAGCATTCTAAGTATAATGTTGACATATTATACTGTACTGGTATTCAAAGTTGGTGAGGGTATATGTAACACTTGTAAGTAATAACCGTATCTAAACTTTTGTAAAAATATGCATCTCTCAATGACATAAAATCGTTAAGCAATGTTGACAGAATGAACTTAAGAGAAACTTATATAACCATTTCTTGAGACTTTTTCACAAATGAACCCTTGAAATGGCTCTTTTTTTCTGATCCAAGAACCTCATCGAAGATTTTTGTCATACACTTATGCACATACCGGTATAAGAGTCAATACAGTTCTGATTATGAAAAAGATCACTTTTGTGGCTAACTAAATAGCTAGTATAAGAGAACTAAATAGCTAGTATTAGAGATGTTGATCCTTCATCATTACGCAGTTATGTTAAAA
Organism: Mizuhopecten yessoensis; assembly: GCF_002113885.1. NCBI lineage: Eukaryota > Metazoa > Mollusca > Bivalvia > Pectinida > Pectinidae > Mizuhopecten > Mizuhopecten yessoensis. The sequence continues at coordinate 596,058 of NW_018408901.1, read as the reverse complement.
AAAAAATCATATTACTTCAATATCAAATCTAAATGAAAGTTTGGTGATTGGGTCAGCAATATTCCTATGTGTACATGTAAGGAATGTATACATATTGAGTAATTTGTAGGTAGATCTACAATAAATCTCATATGCAGAACTTTTCTCAAGTTATGTTAACTTTTTTTCTTCTTATATTACTTAAATATCAAATCTAAATGAAAGTTTGGTGATTGGGTCAGCAATATTCCTACGTGTACAAGGAATGTATCCATCTTGAGTAATTTGTAGGTAGTTATGATTAGGTAAATCTAGAATAAATCTCATATGCAGAACTTTCCTTAAACAATAATAAGACTTTTCCTTCTAATATTACACTTCAATAAAAGTTGGGTTATACCCAATATTTAATTGTTCAATATTTTACAACTTAACAAGTTTAAGGCACTCTTAACAATAAAATATATATGGAATATAATTAATGAACATTTTATCATTATAAGATTTACATTTTTAAACAGTTTCTTCAATCTATTTGACATTTACCAATTAAGTACCAAACAGCATAAGATGTTGCCTTCAAAAAAACACATCCGCTTATCACAATATGTATGATAGTCATTGTGCATTCAACTAATTCAATATTTAATCAAAACACTTGTATAATAGATCTCTGAATAAAATAAAGCATGTATCAATAATACTACTGTAACTCTCTATCATGGCTATTTACTATTTGATACAGAATGTATATATACTGATATTCTTTTATATGCAGAATGACATAATATATATAGGAAAGGGTCAACACTGTATACATTTTCACAGAGATCTGCTAAATAATGGCAAGGGTGTGGCTATATGGCTATACCCTGCTTAAAAAATTGCATTTAAAAAATGGGGAAAAGTCAGGTTTTTCCTGAAACCCCATATATCTCTTTTTTTCAGAAATACCATTTCAAGAAAAGTTTTGACATTTTTCCTGGAAGTTTTGCTCCCTTTTTTCCTCCTTAAAGTTTATAAAGGATCAGACAATGGCTTGTTCAACAGTATCTCAATCTTATAGACTGTTAATAGTTTTGATTTTTATGTATTTTCCAAACAGTCATTATATTTCGAAAGTCATATTTTTTTGGCAGCTAAACCTCAGAATATACCAAAGCTGGCCCATTTCCTTCATTTGAAAATTGGTACATATCAAACATATACTTGTATCATGACCAAGCATAGAAACATAATTAGTTATTTATTTGAAAAATATATTTCAATTCATCACTGCACAAAAATAAGCAAGTTTAAGTCAGCATAAAAACTGCAAAAATATATAACAGCTATACTTAACTACAGAAGCTTAAAACATTTATGGAATGTAATGGTTTCAATTTAGATCTCGTATACATAATTGTGTAAACAACAATATTTTGAGTAAACTGTTTCTCTTAATGTATTTTGTTTTTGAATCTTACCCCTAACTCAGCAGTAAATAAGCTTTTTATACTATGGTATTTAACATACTCTAAAAAGTGGGACTTTTGAAATATCTAACTCCTATTAAGCAAGTTATTCATCTTATTTCTAACTATCTAATTAAAAATAAAAGTATAAAATACAAATAATAATCTTTATAGCATGATACACTTTTTTCTCAAAATATGTTCAGAATTGTTTTTTGAATTCTGTTTCCATTCTTAATTAAAAACCATTATACATTTGTTCTTCATTTAAATATGTATACATCAACATCCAACCAACAGTCAAAATTTTCCACTTGCTCAATGTATTTTGATATACCTCTGGTAACTCAAGAAATTGTTAAAACTTCCATTTAGCAAACTGCATTTTAAGTAATTTTGAAATTAAACATATTTTAAAAAGCCACAGACTGCCAGGATCATCCATTAAATCTTCTTAAATGCTTGTATGATTATTGTACATACATTATACAATTTATGAATAATATTAAAATTACAGCATAAACAAGTGAAATTCTATGTCAATTATCAATATCTATGTGGTCTCTTATGAAGAAAATTATTACAAGAGTAGCTTTTCTTCTACAGTAGTAAGAAATATTAATACTAAGTATCTTCACAATATGTCTGCTTATATAAAAGCTAGAAAGCTTTATTCAATTTATTAAAAGCATTTTGATATCAATTTTGTTTAATTTGAAAGAAAAAAACATCTTTATAGATTACGTATAAAAAGTAGATTTGTTCTTCAAAATTTAAACTTTATAACTGACAATACTCTATGGTACTGTATACCAGGAAATTCACCCAGTCAAATATTCACCCCTTCCCAGTAAAATACATGTCCACCCAGTGTTAATTTCACCTTCCACATGTTATTACTATACATTGCCTGTTGTGTACTAAAATTTGCTGTCATGATATACTCGCCCTCATTGGGGAGGGCGAAACACGTGAAAGCTAAACAGCGGCAAACATTTCCTGGTATACAATAAATATTAACCTTATTTTAAGTGTCAGTTGAGTAATAAATAGTACATGTGTGATAATCACAGTCAAACCTGTAATTTACAAATCACCCATGTGAAAGCAAAATGTGGTCAGTTACAATCTAATTAAAATTATATCTTCACATCGCTCCCGTTTACTGATATGTCGCGTTGAAGATCTAACAACATCCCATAGAGGGTCACGTCAGAGGTCAACATGAATGCATTATCGCATTTATAACAAGCCAATCAAAACGCGACATAACTCTTTCATTCAACCAATCAGAAAGCAGGACCTGTAGCATTTAATGCAGACACCTCGTAGCCCAAAATCCACTTTTTCGTCTGGTCCAGTGATAGTTTGAATATTGCGAAGCCTGTCATTGGTTAATTTTAGTTTCAGGTTGTTAAACTTTTTAACGACAACATCACCAGAAGAGGAAGTCTCTCTTATTTCAAAGCAAAATCCACAAATTGTACAAACGTTGTCTTGTAGATAGACACGGCGTGGTGTCATGGGCGCCGCCATTTTCGATGCTCATTTGACACCTATCGGTCTTTTATCATAGCAAGTGTGTTCCGAAATCATTACATCATCACTTACAGAAATGCGTAAGCTCTCATCTGATTGGTTAATGCAAAGGTCGCCTGAACATGACCCTCTACGGGATGTTGTTAGATCTTCAACGCGACATATCAGTAAACGGGAGCGATGTGAAGATATAATTTTAATTAGATTGGGTCAGTTACTGTTGGTGGTCTCTTAACACCCGTACAAATGATATTAGTTAAACGATATGTAAAACAAACCATTCGGATTGATATGTCTTGCCTATGCCCTGCTTTGACCATCAATGCACATATCAGAGAAACTAACTTAAAAGCAAAAACGTAATGATAAAGGAGATGCTGACAAAGTCAATGGACCATGAAAGGTAGGCTGCATCCAGCATGTGATGCATGGGTTGAGATGTACTACCTAAGATGCATCTATGGTCCAAGTTTGGATGGTCTAGCACCTATACTTTTAGTGAAACTAACTTAGATACAAACACTTAATGTTGACGCCGTCGCCACAATCTCCGGAAAAGCACCACCTTACTCTAGCTTCCACCTCGTGGCGGGGAGACAAAAATGACAACCTACGAAAAAAGTATGTTTGTGTATCAAAAATTGAGGTGGGTATGTTTGATGGTCTTTTTGCCTTCTTGTTGTGGTATGTTGCCAGCTAGAGAAGATATGGCACAACAGCTTTGCGCTCCGGTGGATAGTTGGGAAACACTTCCTTGTACCATCTGTGCACAAGATATCCCTCAATCAGCTGGTTCGTAAGTACAAACAGCCAAAGACACATACAGACCTCGTGTTCCCAGCCAACCACTGTGGTGATGGCGAAGTAGATGATTATCTCCATCAGAAAATGAGGACAGGACACATACTCAAACAGGTCGCCATGTGGAATGTGGTGCTTGGTGTTGGTCACATTACCTGAAAATCATTGTGAAATATTACCTTTTATACATAGAAACAAGTCCAAGATGGTGGCTGAAAATCAATTCTGATGTTTCTTTCCTTGACTCCAATCAATCAAACATCCATTTTTTTTTTTTATAATTCGGCCATATGTGATTTAATTCTTTTGACAACCTTGAAAAAGCATCAGCTTAAAAGAAAGCTAGTGTAGAGCTAATAAACATATGTCTGTTTAAACATAATTATCTACATACTTATCACATGGTACTTTTAGAAGATTTGTTACTACTTTAAACCGTAAATCTTTTGCCCATTGACAGTAAAATCCATTTTCTCCAATATTAAATTCGCCCTTCATATTTAATTACTATGTATATTATGTTGTATATACATTTTCACTGTAATGATAAGTTCACCCTGATAATGATGGTAAAGATGAAAAATTGAACTACAGCAAACCTTTCCCAGTTTACAGTATACATATTGAGATATGATTCATTTGATTTGTAAACTTCACAGTTGTTGTAACTTACCAGTGGAAAACATAAAAATTAAATTGATGAACGTCATCCATTTACCTCAAAACCAAATTATCTCCCTTGGACTGAACTGCTTCCCTATTTTTTACACATTGGTGACTTTTTTTCTAATATTGATTGTACCTGTATGTTAATTTCCTTAAAATAATATAAATGTAACTGCAAACCAGCATCATCTGAATTAACTTAATCCATCAAAGTTGATGTGCAAAAGTGTACATCCCCAACTTCATTCCAAGCAAGTTATAATTAAAGTGCCGGAGTTCTGCTGGCATGCATTGACTAGGGTAGTAAAATGTGATATAGCTTGCAAAAATGAGAGTTTATAAAACAAGTGAAATTTGGCAAAAAGTATTCACTGTTAACTTTCTCATTTTACAAAATAGTGTTAGGTTGTTTATGTTCAAAATTTTCTTTAGAAAGATTAAATAGGGCATGACAGACTCAATCAGGTAGGGAAACTTGTAATACTTGTGTGATATTCTTTGTTTCTGAGTGTAAACTTTTGCCCAAATCTCCTATGTTTCAATTCATAATGAGACAGCGATTTCTGACTTGATTTTTGACGTACAATAATGTAAGAGGTATCAATCTTACCATTTTTGTCCTGTCGTAACTTGGCCATTATCCTATTAACATGGTACTGTTTGTAACTGGCATACAGAAACAGGGCCACAGCATACCATTGCAGCCATGACAGGGAATTGAAATCATCTGTAAGGAAAAAATACAAAATTTCACAATAAAAAAGTAAATAAAAATACGAACTGATCCTAGTTTTTACCTCAAACCCTGACGGTTTTATCTTGAATGCACTTGATGTCCCTTTCAAACCCGCCAAAAAATCATAAGCATCTTTACGACACCTCTCTTTTTTATAGGTAGGTATCAAAACCAAATTTAAAGCCCATATTATTATTTAAAAGGCCTAAAGCGAATGAAAAATAAATCACTACTGACCTACCCTTTGTTTTTTCATAGTCAATGTTACCTGAATTACACATTTTCATTTCTTGACCTTATAATATTAACCTGTAGAAACTGTCCCATCCTTAGACAGTGTGAGGTTAGATAATTATAAACTTACCGAAGGAAACTGTTCCTGCCTTGGAGAGCGACAGAATAGATATACCGATGCTGGAGTAAAACAACATTCCAACGACGTAGATGACCAGACTCATTTTACTAGTTGAGTAACTGTTGATGCACAGGGTTTCTATAGTTCTACGGACCACTTGAATCTCTTCCATCACAATAGCCAGCACGATTGGAAGCGGAGCAGTCAGATCTGTGTCTGGAAATTAAACACTATTAATGTGTACATGTATATGTGGTAACACAAACTGACAAATCAATTATCATCGTTTCTGTATATATATGTATATTTATATTTCCACCTCTATAAGCATTACTAGAAGAAATTGCGTTCATAGCTCTATGAATGCAATTTGATCAGCGTCATTTTGAAGCTTCTCCTCTCGCCTCGATTAACATGACACAACTGTTAGAAGCAAACATTTTGTTTTTTTAGTCTGCTCCAGGAATCTCATTTGCACTGATGACATATAGACACTTCAATATCGAAAGTATAAAGGAATATCTGTATTAAGGTCAATAATAACTCAAAAATGAGAATAAAAAGTACACAGATTGAACAGCATTTTTTCAATTACTGGTATAAACCCAAGTCTGTAACATACATATATGCTATGAGGCTGAGATATGGATGTAGCTGATTTTCATTCATACATTGTGCCAACATGAAATTGAAGAAAATGCCATTCAATCCTTATATGTGCTACGGTGTATACATGTACAATTATTACTATAAATAATCTAGCAACTGTTGGTGAGCTGGGGCTTTCTCATATCACCTATTCCGTCTTTGCCTATTGCAGAGTTATCTTCTCTTCGGACCAGGTATTGATTGTTACGTCATTGGTTTGTGTGAGAAAATTACGTCGTTTTCTCAAACATCGATGACGTTACACTCACAAACAAGTGACGTAACAATCAATACCTGCTCCCAAGAGAAGATAACTCTGCAATACGCAAAGGCGGAATAGCTAGAGCTTTATAATCACCTTTGCTCACCATGAGTACTTAATTGTTTCTTGTGATCACTTTTCTTGGTAAATGTACATTATCACATAATAAATTTTCATATAAATAATTCATTTTCAGCTGAAATAACTTATTTCAATTGCTATTTACTAAGCAGAATTTTATGTTGAAGAAGGAATTTCAAGCACTTTTAAACCATTGAATACATATAAACTGTGTTGTATGTTTATAGATGCCTCATAAAACAGAAAAATATATAATCAAAGGAAAATGTGTGGATGCAGACATTTCTGTCAGCAGCATTTCTCTGTACATGTTCAGCCATTTATGTTCAGCATCCTCGATACTGTTACACTCACTTTCGCTCTATCGCTGCACCCCTGGAATATGTCATTTGATTGGTCTCAGGTAAAAAACAACTGACTAACCACAAGGCTGAAACCTGCCCTTTGAAGATTACAGAGGAGCGACACCCAATCCAAAGTCCATCAATTTTACTGTTATGAGACCGATAAAATCTTTTGATAAACATCAAAACATCAAAGTCTTTTCTACTCATCCACATGGGGGTGCACACTGAGCCTTTGATTTTGTCATGACATTTTCCAGGGGTGCAGAGAGTGTAAGTGAGCATAACTCCTGGAGTATCGAGGATGTATGTTAAGCAGCTGACCTTCCGACTCCTTGCCAGGGTTTCCAATGAACGTTAAAAATTCTTTGAAGCATTCCGGCCATACTCCAGATCCACAAAATGTGTAGAGGGTGACAGCTAATACAGCAGAGTTTACCACTACGCCCGTCAGATAGAAATGGCGGAACCAGCTACAATGGAAGACAAAACTTAACTTTACTGACAGTTATATATATATAAAAATAAAGACAATTGGAATCTTTCACCCCCTCGGGGTGAGACAGGGGAATCTCAACCCGAGGGGGGAGATTCTTAAGTTGCCAAACACAAGGCTTTCCTGAGTGTTTGGCAACTTAAGAATCTTTCCCCTCGGGTTGAGATTCCCCTTTATCACCCACAAGGCGGTGAATTATTTTTTTTCTCTTACCCTGTTCTCCCATTTTGTATCATATTCACAATGTAATGATAACATTACATGCTAAATTTAGGGTTGACGTGACGTCATTGTATTGTTGAAGCGACGTCATACCATTGCTATGAATAAGGGAATGGCTAGCTATTCCCCTATTTGAGAGTTGTCTCAACCCTAGAGTGAGACAAGGAAATCTCACACCGGTAAAAGCTAGGAAACACCTGTAGGGACCACGGAACCAAATCAAAAATAGATTGTGGGTTTTTCCCTTTTGGGCAGAAGATTTAATAGAAAGGTGAATGCCTAGGGGCCTGCTGGTTGGATATTAAGGTGGTAGAAGTTTCAAAAGTTTTATGTGTGGGTTGAGCAATACATATAGATGTAATATATATAAAAAAATAAATAAAAAAAATTCAAGTCTGGTTTTGTCTGGGTGAGTTTATTAAGTGTGTAATTTGCTGTAAATTTTGTGCGATTTTTAGTGCCGAATTCAATACAAGATGGCAGCCCCCATATAAAAAAAGTTCAAATTGGCAGAATTTTGAAATATTTTTTTTACAGTTGTGCGAGATGCTATTCTTCAAAATGAGGTCAGGTAAACCAGTGTGGATAACCCCATTTAACCAGGACAGGGGTAAACATTAACACTATCGTCTATGGAAAATCATTTGGTTCCGCGGTCCCTGTACAGGGTAAGAAAACATACTTTCTTCGACTTCCCTAGCGTTTTCTCCTCTTCAGAGGTTCATCAGGGGAATTCCTAATTTATGACATAATATATATATGTATGCTGTATTTATCCTCAAATTAAGCCAGGAAATGTTGCCTGTAAATGAACATTTCCATGTAAATCCTGTATTATTTTGTTTTAAAATTTATGACTTTACCCTGTAAAATACAATGACAGTTATAAATTTATATAGTTGATTAAAGAAAGGCCTACAAATCAAATCAGCATTATATATAAGGTTACAAGATATTTATCTCCATATGCATATATATTGTGTAGATGACGTCTACACAAAAATAGCCTAAAAGGTAGACTTACAAAGGTAGGTCTTTATATTCCTCTTTTTTTTCCACAATCTATCATTTAAAGAGTTATACAGGACTTATCAGGTAAATATATTTAATACAATTTAATATTGTACAATTATATGCATCTTTTGTTACCAGGAAGCAATTAAGTTTTTGCATTATATTGATAAGTTCATGAAGCTAAACTGAGTCAATATAATAAATCTATATTAAATTATTAGTTCAATGAAACACACACCACTAGAGGTACATTTGAGCTTGCTTCTTATCTTTTTAACTCAATACACCATTAAACAAACATAAAAGCTGGTTGAAAGATTAAATGTGCAACTATACAGACGTCATCATACCCGGTATTCCTTTCTACCAAATTCTTGACTTTTTCAACAAAATGACGATTTTGCAGATGCAGGGCTAAATTAAGGAGACAATTAGTTGCTGATTTAAAGATGGAAGCAGTATAACTTGTGACCAAGTCAGCAGGGAACATTTCATTGGTCTTTTCTTTCTCCTCTGACAATGTTCTACAGGATCGTTTGGAAGGAAAGAGCATACGAGTGAGTGAATTAGCAACTTAATGGTATCCGATCTGTATACAGCTATTTATTTACAATCTTGTACACTCGTGAGTTGCGAGTTACTATATGCTGATCTATCAAGCTTTCTCGCTACATGTCAGTGGTCTTGTAGCATGTCTCACGCTTGGTGGGGTGGATAGCACATTTGCTTTTCACTTAGATGGTCGAGGTTCCATTTCCTGATTAGCTGTGAAAAAAGTTTGGGTTATCTGTGGGTTTTATCCGGGTATTCTGATTTCTACATTAAGAATTTAAGACCCTCTATGGCTTCCATCTGGGCCAACAAGAGTACTAATGATTAATATAAGTTGCAATAACATGTTTTATAATTGTTGAAAAAATGAATTAGATTTATATATTATTCTCATGCTGGACCTGTTTCTGTGATGATTGATTTATGTTACAAAGTAGACAGATCAACCATATTTATGTGCCTATTGTGATTAAGTATGAATCTCAGACTTTGCTAGCATTCTTTAACTTCAGGATTTTTAGGCCTTCTTGATCTTCATACATGGAATTTTAAGTTTATGCTTCAAACCTAATTCATTAATGATTGCAACACATCTGGTCTTTCTGACTATTGAAAATGTAATACACATAATGAAATTTAAAATCTGGATCCAGGAAGACATGCATATAGTGATGCATAAAACATAAGCAGTTGTCCTAGTATGGCTAATTGAATGCTGGGTTATGATAATTACTATTAGGAGAAAACAAAGTCATTCTGGGATTTATCAAGTGGTTTTTTGGAAAATGGACCCAGAGAAGAAATTGAGAAAAAATTGAAGACTAAAGGAACTATTTTTGGAAAAAGTGAGAGGAAAATGCGGTGAGGGGGCAACAAAGTTTATAAGTATGTGGTCCGACATATCAGAAAGACCAAGCACAAGGACAAACTCCATGAGAATATTCCCTAGATGTGCAAGGACATCGCTACGGAAAAATGCCTTCTCCATAAGAACAACAGCAGTATGGAACAGTTTTCCTGATTACGAAGTAGCTACAAACACACTTAATAGCTTCAAAAACCAACTTGATGTTTACACGAACGGACAGGAAGTAAAGTACAACTACTACAAAGGGACAATACGTGTGACAACCGGAAGTGAAATCTATTGTAATAATAATATTAACGTTTATGAGTTTAGCGAATTCAAAGAGGATCCTTAAAATGGAACCTGTGTTGGAAAATATCATTAATTATCATTAAGTGTTAAGTAAGGGGCACAACGATTCACCCCAAAACACGCCCAAAAACAATTAAGATTAAAATTACCAAGAATGTTCATTAGATAAAAAGTTTACTTCATTGTAAAAATAATTATCAATACTATCTTGGAAGACATATAAAAAGTTAAGTACAATATAAATAATGCAATTTCATGTCTAGATAACCATGAAGTATGGTTTCGCCACGTGGAAACTGAGACAAAAAATATTTTTGGGTGTTTTGGGGTAAACCTTCTTGCCGCCCAGCCCAATGCTCTACCGCTGAACTAAAGGGAAATTCCCCACAGCTGACGCTTGAAAGGCAGCCAAATCAATGCACATCTTTTACATTTACAGATGTATTTTAAGAATTAAGTCAATTGTGAGGAATAGATTTTTTTTTTTTTTTTATATTCTCCCAATAATGATTTATAAACAAGAACGTTTTGAAAAATCACACTTTCATAACTGGGTATTGGTCCCTAAAACTGATCTAAAAAGTAGTATCGATAATCAGGTTGAGGAAAACCACCAACTTGCGTACAATACACACACTCACCTATTATATGCCAGTTGGAGTATGGATTTGTTACGAAAAATAACCCAAATCGCTTTAACAGTAACTTTTGCAAGATATTATTAAAATTGCATTAATTTACGACAAGGTAAATAATATTTTGCTAAAATATGTTTACTGAAAGCGTTAACTTGTCTACTTAGAAACTTGATGTAACTTTACCGGAGTATTGCATCTATTTTTGGTACTTTTCCCACATGCAAATAATTTTTTTTTTTTGCATTTGTATCATGTTTCATGACTGAATAAATGTGACTTAGACAAACAATTTTAAAAAGTTTTGCTATTTTTAGTAACAAATCCATACCCCTATTGGCGTATAATAGGCGAGTTTGCATATTATACGCAATAGTGGTTTTCCCCGACCTGATAATCTCCAACTTCAACAAGATACTCTAAAACGTTCAATATTCTGAACATTAGTTAGAGGCGTCAGAAAGATAGGTTAAAAACATTTATTTTTTATTTTTTTTAAGAACTATACGATAAAAACAACACGTATACGCTTAGAATTTGTGAGAGTGGAGAGTTGCAATCAGTGTGGAGAGGTCAGCACTGTCGGCGATGAAGGTTGGGAGGGTGTTCCAGGTACGAATTCCTCTAGGAAAGAATGAATTTGCATGATAATTTGTGGACCTGTGTGGAATCTGGAATTTGTGTTGTCAGTTCGCTGGAGAATTTGGAGGTTGCCATCATATGCCACAAGGACGTTTATTATTTTATATAGTAATATGGTGGAGGTGATTTTATGGCGTTGTCCAAGGGATTGCCACTTCAGGGTTTGGAGCATTTCTGTAAAGTTACTGGTGTAGTTATAGCGCCCAAGAGTGTACCTGGCGGCTCTTCTCTGCACCATTTCAACCTCATTGGTAAGATTTGCCTGCCATGGATCCCAGATGGGGCTACAGTATTCAATGTGTGGGCGGACATAAGTTTCATAAGCTAATATAAGCCTGATAAACCACTGGCCTTCTCATCAACAGCTGATAAACAATACATTTTAACACATACATAATCAGTATATGGCTTTTTGATTTGAGAGTAGGTAACTGTTAATAGCTCTTGGGGATATAAGGAGGGGGAGGTCACAGGTTCTGGAATATATGTGATATATAATCGCACCCCCTTATACTATGATTTATTAGTATAAGGGGGTGCGATATCTACTCGGTGCGATTATATATCACATATATTCCAGAACCCGAGCATCTGTGGGGGAGACGTCTCTACCAACAGCCGATCATTAATCATCAACAAACCTTTTGGGCACCTGCACAATGCTATCAGGTAACTTGAAACCATCTAATTTACGGACTTTCCCAAATAAATACAGATCATGGATGAACGTTGGGAAGTAGGAACTATATTCGACGGTCAAATAACCCAGAATTATTGCTAAAGTAGCAATATTCCAGACTACACTTAGCAAATACATCTTCAACCATGCAAACCGGATATCAATAAGACTTTGTAACCTTAAAATTGAAACCGGAAAGGAGGAAAAAATTTCGGGTTGTATAAAACTAAACTAAAAACGGAGATATCAGTATTCCGGATACAGTCTGCTTCTGCCAAGTAATGTCCACAATCATCACGTTGATTATAATGACATTATTGGAGTGCGCGTGGTTAAAATTTTCGTTAAAACCAGTATAAAAGATATGGAAATTAGGCCAGCGGCACAGATAACCGATATATGAAGACCTCATCCAAGAATTATTGCAATAAACCAAAATTCACAAAATCCCACAGAGATGATCTGTTTCGGACCAGTTAAAGAAACCGATGTTGCAAGGTACTTGAAGATGATTAATCTCAGAAAGGTGACTGATGTAGACAACATTTCACCAATGATATTGCACCTTACTAAAGGTGAAGTTTTAAATCCAACCACTACTCTGATCAATAGGTCTCTTGTAGAGCCTCGGAGATCCTTCCCTGATCAATTAAAATTACAGTTGTCAAACAGCTTTATTATTTATAACAGAAGAATGGCGGCGTGCCTTCGATAGAAATGACTATGTTGGAGCCAAAGTCCCCTTAGTGTGGCATTTCTGTAACATTTACCAGGATGTTGATTCAAGTTATGAGGTCCTTTTAAGAAAGTCTCAGACAAACATGCTACATGTGGAGAGACTAAGGAAAATAGCAATTGACACTTTGACCTAATTTTCAATCCTCTCCATGGTTCCGTCGAGTTACTGACTTTTCCGATACCATAACACGCTTCTCAGGTTCGTGTGTTTTTATTCCGTAAAATTTCTTAATTCACGAATATAGAACATTAAGGATACATTTACATGTATCAATGTTTTGTCCTAGGCAATACATAGACAGAGGCAGTCTGAGATGAGACTGGATTTAGGTCCATAGCTGCTCCCTTCTCCAGGTAGACCCTCAGCCCTACAGCCGGTAATAGAAGTTGAGCTTTATTTCGAAGACATTGACCTGCCCACCTCTTGTAATGTAGACTCTACATGTACATACAAAATGTATGTTGTCAGATTTATTTTCCTATATATTGTGGTACACTATACATTATAAATTAAATGACATTTCATAACAAGGTTTAAACTACAATTGATAGCATTCAGAATGTACAGATATTCAAAATTTAAAAAAATGGATACTTTATGTAAAATGCTAATTTCGTAGTAGATCTACTTACATCTACTAGTCTAACGGACTCTCAGTTTCTGATTGATTGGTGGGTCAAAAAAATCAATAACTCCATTTGTTTAAAATCTAATTGTCCTTACTTTAAGCCCAGATGATAAACTTGAACTATATCGCCTATTATCGACTGACTTGATTTTTCATTCACTTGTTTATATTTGATACATGCGAAACGCGAATATGTTGTATTGCCCTTTGGATTCACATCATTTTCGGCAGTATGTATTAAAAACGCTGAACAGACACTACATCACTTAAGCTTGTTTAAAGAAATTTTTGAAATTTCAAAATCCATCAACACACCAGTTGAATTTTGAACAATAATGGTGTGTTAATAACCTGTTAATCTAGTAAGAATCTGAACAAATGAGTTCTGTGGTAGTATATATATATACATCAATGTCTGCATGAGTGACCCCCTCGTGGCTGTTCATACGTACAGTCGAGCACAAGCGTGCTGTTCCCTAATAGAAACAGCCATTGTACCTATTGCTACCTGCCTCTTTATACGAGAGTTCAAAGTCACGATTTCTTCAACGGGGAAAAAATAATAACTTTACAAAAAGATAAAAAAAAAAAACCCATTTGCTTTTAATATGACTCGTTGCCGTAGAAATATAGCGTGACCGGTAACTATAATACAGGACCTTCCGACCGAGCCTAGTTGCACCCCACACGAGGCCAGCGTTCGTCATCAATGACCAGCATTGTTCTGCGCATGACAGACATTCAATAGCTTCCTTCTTGTGGGTTAAGTATTAAGGCCGTAGAATCAAGCCCTTGTTCCCACTCAAAAGTGACGAAAAATTCCAAATATAGTAAAAGTATATGCTCTAGCAATAGACGAGTACTCTGGTTTCCGATCTGATCTTATTTCAAACAGAATGCGAGCACAGAACAAACATATTTGACTTATCCGTACCTAGTGGGGAATATTGTTTTATTTAGTTTTTTACAAACTTAACTTTTCCATAACTTTCAAAAATGTTTTTCACGGTGAAAGCTGGGATGTATATTTGTATTTTGATTATTGGATACCTGTCCTTTGCTGGTAAGTACATATTTCTTTTATCATTGTTTTATTTCATAAAATGTGTATTGAGTGGGTTGTAATTTGTTTCCAAATAAGGAGTCTTTCGGGTGTCACATATAACAGATGCTATTGTACAATATCAATATGTTAAAAAAGGATTACTATATTACATGTTCGTTTATTTTATAACCTGGTATCATTTATGTTTTCAAATATAATCACTTACTTTCGTCTCCACATTTTTAAAGGGATTCATTTTGTCTCTTTTCGTATTGGTGTTTCCATTAGTATTCCTTCTCATATAGTATTTCAGTTCCAATTTGTTAAAGTGTATTACTGGCTCTACTTATATTCAAAGTCTTTACCGTTTACACTTACATTAAAAGCTTCGGGTAAAGCTTATGCAATGATTATTTTCTTCAAGAAATATAGGTTACATATTTATCTATCATATTTCAAAGTACCGACATTGTCCCTCTTACAGTATTTCAATCGCATCGGATTTCCTCGGATTTTGATATATGTTATCAATAAGTGTAGTAAAAGTATCTGATGTATTGCAGAATACGTATATATCTACAATGCATGTCGTTTTTGTTGGGGTTACAGATTCGATGTTGAAGATTCTATATATGTTGAGATGTGTTTGAAACAATACTGCTGTGATATTTTCCGAATTTGCTTTGACATATATATTTTAATCCATGTCTCCAATTTCAAACAATTGTGTCTATGTTTAATTACAATTTTGAAATTACTTCCAATTTTTCTAATGTTATGCGAAAACAGCATTAATTAAACTAACACAAGATTGTGCTATTCTCTTACTCACTTATTCATGCAAAAAAAAAATCAATTTATTCATGATAAATGAATCGCACATCCTACACAAACATCGTGTTGATACTGTGTTAATTTCCGACTAGCCACGACATTTTCAAGGCCATGTAAAATACAGAAAATAATGTTCAACATATGTGGACCTGAGCTATTGTCTCCTAATCCAGGATAGTGTTTCAGAAGGGCACCACCATTTTCACAGATATTGATCATTACAATATTCATCCTTCTACATCAGGCTGTGTACGAAGCTTACACATTCGGACTTCTGACCAATGCTTTTCACTTGTGATCACACATAATTTACAGTTGACGGGAACCAGTCACTCATCTTTATCAAATTACAATGACATCGACATGACAGGATATTTATCTTAGCGTTTCAGGGTGTCACCTTTGATTTGATATGGAAACTTTGGCGTCATTGTCTATGTTTATTCATTCAAAACACATTTTATTTACACTGAATAGTCAAACAGATTGTGCACGAGTTCTTACAACTTGTCTCTGTTCTGATGGCTTCCCAGTTCAGTTCCTGTTATTCCGTCTTTGCGTATTGCAGAGTTATCTTCTCTTGGGATCAGGTATTGATTGTTACGTCATTGGTTTGTGTGAGAAAACTATGTCGCTTTCTCAAAAATTGATGACGTTACTGTCACAAACAAGTGACGTAACAATCAATACCTGCTCCCAAGAGAAGATAACTATGCAATACGCAAAGACGGAATTACCCTTTCGACACGACTTCGAGATCATATATGTCTTTGAATGTTGAGTATGTGGGGCGGTGTTTTTTCTCTATTATACAGAATGTACCATTAAAATCATAGCAAATACCGGTGTCTCAGTAAATGTACATCTTTGATTATTAGTTACCTTCAAGTGAATCGGTGTGTCTTGTACATTGACACGTGAGGGTAGTGGAAATTGTAGCATTGCATACGTATAATTAGGATTAAAAGTATCCAGATTGTATTTCTTATTAGTCAATGATTGAAAACGAGTTTTCTGGTCCATTTAACGTGTGTTCTAATAAAATAAGAAAGTCACTTGATATATTGTGTTTTAAATGACATAATTTGGCTAGAAAAAAATGCATTCGACTGAGATGATTTGACAAAAGTCACGTTAAATGCTTTGTACTTTAAGATAAGGGAGGAAAGTAGGTCATGGGATATCACATAACAAGTTATAAGTACATTTCATAATGATTACCTGATAAATCTATTAGATGATGTTTGTTTCTGATTATAAATTAACATTATGCGAATAAAGCATACATTTTTAATATCTATGGTATACAATGTATCTGTTTCAATATAATTTCTAAATTTATTAAGTGATGATTTGAAAGATATTGAAATTCTAATCACACAAGTTTTTCATGTCGATAAAGTAATCATTTTTAAGTTTGATTTATTTATAAAGATTTATATTTGGCAGAAAATATCAAATCATAACGGATTTGAATTTTTCTTTTTCTTTCGCAAATATGGGGTTGAAATCAGTGCTTCATCACTCATGACTAATCTAATGTAAATTTGCCCTATCATGGCATACAGTAATAAACAAACGCATACTTCAGGACATTGGAAGGAAATCGATTTCATTTGAAATTTATTCAAGCATATCTTTCCGAAAATTATAAACTATCCTTTTTTTTTCTTCAGCCAAACAACCTAATTATTGTTAAACAAGGAAAGCTTGGTGCAAGGACAGATTTTATAATCGAATTGAATTGTCAACATTTCTCTAATAAACGAAGTGTCGTATGTTCTAACATAAGACCACGTATTATAAAGTAAAAGACTGCGATTATATTAAAAGGACGTTCCAGGGGTTATTAGTTATACACAATTTAATGTATGTATAACCGTGTAACACACTGAAAAAAATATTGACAGTTTCAATAAAACGACAAAGGACTTTAAATTTCCAACAAGCTAATTACATCTTCACTGAATTGTTTGATAAATTTAGCAGGAAGTTCAATACAGTGCCAACGGAAGGTAGTTTCCTACATAGACTATTTAGTGAAATTGTATTTACCATTGAGCAAACACGACACATTGACTTTTGACAAAATGTACATGATGTGGTTTTATGACTACACCTTCTTAGTCGAGTTTATAATGTACAAATGTATATATCTAGATGGGTTGATTGATCTTATGTTGTGTTTTGTGTACTCTGTATTATACATAAACTTTTTCCTTTGATTACGTCAATTGAATACCTTATACCGGGATGTTTTCGCCCAGTCAAACTTTCGCTTTTCAACCATGAAATCAATGCACGCCCAGTGTTAATTTCGCCTTCACATTTCATTATTATGCATATTATGTTGTTTATTTTTATTCAACTTCATTGCAGAGAAAGAAAAGTTTGAACATTAAACTGCAGGTAAAACAGTATATAAGAAAATTTATAATAAACTAAGCGTTTTTTACTATGATTAAAAGTAAAATATATTGTACTATCTGTAGATTCATAGGGTAATGTTGTTTACGTATGTAAATGTATTTAATGAGAATTTTATCAAACATTTAAATAAACTATTTGGACAGTCATTCTTTAAAAATGCAGGTGTTGCCTATACAATATGGTCTTGGTGCACGTCTGTTCGTTTTTAGGCGTACCTGTCGAGTTATAAGGTTGTTTTGTTAAGGTAGTAACAATAGCTGATTGTGTATTATACTTTGTATGTTATTCACTTTACATTCGAGGTGGTGTTTTCAAGTCGTTTACCGAAATATTGAAAAAAACTCCATACAATTGGGCTTTGTAATGTTCTTATATTAGAAAGAAATAAAGAAGGGTATAAGAAAATTAAATTCAAGTAGGATACATGTATATAAATGTTTATTCATCCATCATGCTTGCTATTTTACTTACTCATATATTTTTAAGCATTAAATGTAACATATAAGAAGGTGACTACTACAGGACCATTTTGTAAAACAAAGAAGATAAATATTAGAAACATTGTTCCCTTATTTACACATGTTTTAATGCATTAAACTTCACTTATAGGAAGATAATTCACTGAAAGATACAGTTATGACATTAAAAACAAACAAAAACGGAAATTGATCCCTTATTTACACATGTATTAATGCATCATATTTCATCTATTGGTAAATAATGGACTGACAGATAAATTTTGAAAACTAAAAACTAAAATACGGAAATCCCTTTTTACTCATTTTTTAATGCATTTAATTTCACCAATGTTAAAACAATTGACTGAAAATTCATTTTGTAAAACAAAAAAAACAAAATAAAAAACCGGAAATCGATCCTTAATTTACACAAATTTTCTAATGCATACAATTTTACCAGTGGGATGTTAATTAAACTAAGAGATCCTTTTGAAAAACGAAAAAGAACAACAAAATAAACTAAAAATAAATATATCAATAAAAAAAGAAAATCGATCGCATTGAAACCTCTCTGGTCGTCAGACATCAACCCTTGTTCGATACATATCATGCTATCATATTTCACAATAATTGTTTGGTCCACAGCGATAAGAAATTCCTGCTGTGTAAGAAGCATGGTCATATCTAAAGGCCTTTTGTGTGCAGTTTGTAAAGGTGAAGCTGTATCTATAACCAGGATAAACTATAGCTTTGTGTGAAGGTGTGGTGTTAGTTATGTCTTTATTATAATGGTTTACATTCTTACCGAACGAAAGTCATGATAGGATCTACAATTGTTTACTTTTTCACTTCAAGAGGCCTTAGATAGAGTATTGGATAATCACTTTTCAAGCCCTGTTCTTTAAAACAAAGCAATCAGTTATGCTGAGGAGTAAAAACACAAAACTAAAAACAAACTATAAAATATTCACATTTTAAAAATAGCTTTTCATTTTAAGACTTTTAATTTAAATTTATTTAAAGTGATATAGATATATGTTACATACGATTTTAACTGGAAGCTTTTGTATTGTCTAAATGACTTCGGCGAATTCAACATACACTGTAGTAGTAATATTCTAAAGTATATATTCCATACTAAAGGTTTCATAATGTGATATCAAATATCACGAAATTGTTATTTCTATATTCACTGAAATAGAATAGTTTTAGACTCAAGTGTTAAGCCGATAAATCATTCAGCTGTCAGAAAACTTGCTAAATACTTATATCACAGACGTTGCATGTATTCATTGAAGTCAACTTCACCAGGGGCACAGTTCGTCATACATCATTTAACATGAAGTAGGCGAATACCTGCTCCATGATAGTTAATGTTTCTTTGAGGATATATAATACCTTTTATGTAACTTTTTTCAAAGGTTCTACGCTTTGAGAGAGATAACATGTTGTCATTCGATTCATTTCTTTTTGATGTCTTGTTCTTAAAATCAGGATGTTGTGTATGAATTTGGCTTGTTGCTAAGGTTTTCTACCTGTAATGTCTCTAAAAACTCTATTGTCTTCATTATCACCTGATATTTAAATAAGATATTTATGTGTCTGCTATGCTTAAAGATTTAGTCACTATGTCTCAGATTATTGGTGACCTATATGGGTGTTTTTTTCGGAATAAGAGGGAGATATAATGAAGGGAGCCACGCGTGGTGCCGGAAACGCGAATAATTCAGGAACACATACATTCGCCTCCGATGTTTTGAGGAAATTCTTGATGTCTTTCCTTTTATTTTGGCGTTTCGTCAGTTCCTGTAATTGTCTTTTCTGGTATACTTTGATTTCAGAATTTGTTTATTTTTTGTTGACATTGTAATACAGGTTTGTTGAATTTTACTTCTTGTTATGTAAATAACAAATTGACTAAATTCACGCATAAACATAGGATTGACAAACATGACTTATTATTCTGCCATTTCTGAATCTTGATATTGCTCACTCATTAAATGTTTAAGAGAGTAAACGTTTAATGAACTCAAGTCAAATACAAGTATAATATCGATGAAATTGAAAATATGTGCCATTTTTCCTTTTTATATTCTTTTAATAGTCGCCGATTGTACGTTTCCTGAAAATGTGACTGGGCTTTGGCATAGTGCAGACCGCGGCGAGATAACATTTAACGCAACCTCCATATTTGGATTCAATGTAGGGGTTCCTGGTCTAACAACAATGGATTTTAATTGTATAGATCAATCCGGATCTACCTATCTTCTACAGTAAGTTACGTCACTTTTCTTATACACTAGGTACAAGTTAAGGATTCATGCTCCCTCACTTGGAACATGCATTTTCTATTTCAAAGAGTTCCACCGTAAGAAAGTTACATTGTAAAATATCTTTCATGAATGATAGGTAAGATTCATTTCATCAACTGGGCACAGATAATAAAGATATATAGAACTTTACACGTTTAATCAGGTGATATATAGAATCATGTCAATGAAAGGGACACTTTTGGTGTTCTGTTGTCGACAGTAATAGACAAGGTTAATATAATTAAAGGTCTTAACATCACTCTAACATTACGGTTGGACAAGTGTGCAGGTCATGCCATTTTTACACGAAATAATAAACCAATCTATCTTCCAATGTATGAAATCAAACATAAACATATATTGTTTGTATATAGATAAATCGTACTGTTCAAACAAACTTAAACTATTTGTTTTCCTTTTTTAATTCTAGAGGTGTAGAATTCATAAAC
Source organism: Mizuhopecten yessoensis (assembly GCF_002113885.1). Lineage (NCBI taxonomy): Eukaryota > Metazoa > Mollusca > Bivalvia > Pectinida > Pectinidae > Mizuhopecten > Mizuhopecten yessoensis. Next base: position 574,899 of record NW_018408901.1, on the reverse strand, counting down.
ATATTTGGGAAAATCACGCGGTTTTTTCTCTGTTTGGAGATGACGAAAGTGAATGATGACGTCTTCTATTACTACGTTGGAACTGGTAAGTTGTCATGGTCAAGCGAGCTGTGCTCAAAATTGTGCAGCAATCAGTATCATAAAAGTAATAATCACAATACGATATTTGAGAGTGACTCATATCTAGCTAGACTATGCCTAATGCATTGCATAAATGTACATACAATATTCGTACAGCACACACACTGCAGCACCCATCCAGACCATTTTAAAGTCCATTTCCTCATTTAGTGTTTACAGTTTCATGTTACGTATAAACTTAGGTTTCAATTATTTATAATATTGCTATCGTGACGACTTTATACTGAATGCATTTTCGGAAGGTGTTTATACATGTACCTAAGCTATGATTAATCTCAGTCACCGCATACTTATTCCACGCTAATAAACGGGAGCGAGTTGTATTGTCAAATTATCAGGCGGATTAACAATAACTTGGCTACTTTTCTTCCAAACAAAAATGGTGGACTGTGAGATGGCTGGATAACTGTATTCAGGAACTGGCCAACAAGCCCCATAAAAAAACAACTGGCGACTGGATACATGTACTGTGTACCTTTAAATGTTCGTTGTATATAAACATTCGTGGTTTTCGTGGAGGTTACGAAACCACGAAAATAAATACAACAAAGTTGATTGATATACTTGACTACTTTTTATTACTTGACTACTCTTTGTCATAGAATCAACGAAAGTGTGTACCACGAAACGACATAAATGGCTTCAAGCTACGAAAGAAAACACCACGAACATTTCATGTAGTACAATAGCTAGATAACCGACTTAGTATTAGTTGGGTAAATGAAACTGGATGGTAAGATACTGTCATTACGTGTAGCTTTACTTAACATATTTTCAAACTGATATTTAATCTAAACAAAGGCTATTTAGGGAAGTAACATAACATGTTATCCAATATTCGCCTGTAAAATATCATAGAATCTTGACATCATCGGTGAAAAATACAAATACAAATTATTGACATAAATTTGCATGAAAACGACCAGGGTTGGGGTAAAGATGGACCTAGTATGGAGATCATTATTATTTTGCCACTGCTTGTTATAAAACATGAACTGCATCAACATATTTTTTCCTCCTAGAAGTTGTCACTACAAATATAATATTTTAACCAATTTAACATACTGAGAAATCAGATTTGTTTGCGTGACCCAACTTTCGTTGCTTCCCGAAAACCTCCACCAAACATATGTATACGGAGTATTGCTTTATATCAAACTTGTATTTACTTAGTGGAGCTATGAATTCGTGGATGAAGATAACCTACGTGTTCAATGAAATTAAAAACCACCCGTAAATCACTGATTTTACAGTATATGCAAACACGACTTAGAGTGTGAATGTTGTATTTAAAATTGTTTTAAGTAAATCCGATTTAAATGATAAGTTTCTATTTCTTACCATATTGTCTTCTTTTCATTCAGAATTCGACAATTTTCTGAACGACTACCTCTTCGGCAGAATCGATGAGATAGCCACGATAACGCAGGCTTGTAATAGACCAACGCCTTACGAGACGGCTACTTACATAATGCTTATAAGAGACGGTAATGGTTTTACATTTATCTTTAAAGTCATTATATTCTAAAAGACAGCTGTTGTTTTATACTATATAACCACAAATAAAAGGTGCAGTCATGTGTGTGTATGTGTGTGATACAGTCATTATTTAAATTAATTTTATCGACAATATGATGTCTATAATAGGTTAATACTTTCAAAACTCATTACGTTTCTGTTGAATTCGTATTCTTCCAAACATCTTTATTTGACCTATCTTGTATTTACTGTGTGCAGGATCCATAGAAAATAAGACGGCTGTAATCGTATGTCCCGACCCCATACTGGCAGTGTTTGAGAATGTGACGATATCACATGGCGGGTCAAGTCAATCATGCGCCAGTAGCACACTTGACGTCTGTTCGGATAGAACGCAGATGAACTTCACCCTCAAGGACCCCGCATGCGTCGCCCCATTATCGCCATATTCATGTAAGATGTCAAGTCTAGAATCAACAAAAGAATAACAATGTTGAAAAAGTATTTGTGACAATTTCATTTCTCAACACTCTACTTATAAAAATAAGTGATATTTTAAATATTAGATACAGGTATGATTCATGCTAAACATATACAACATTACTGAAATGTACATCTCCATTACGAAGTAGTTCTTAATTAATCATCCATTCAAAAAGTTTCCGCATGAATCATTCATGCCAAAAGAGTTCTGCATTACATGTAACATCCCTTAAGAAACAGCAACAGAAAACAAAAGAGTTATATATTAAAAAATATTGAAAGGGAGATAATTTTGAATAATCGTATAGAGCTTATCAGTAAATAATCTAAATGAGAAGAATCATTAACAAATGATAGCTGTAATGGTATTTGTTAATAGTATCATAAACGTATATCCTTAAATGTCATTCGATGACAGATTTTAAAAGGCGTTAATCCTGCTTGATAGCCTCAGCTTAACAGGAATTAAGAATTTGTACAAGGTATAGTTGTTTATGTATTTGTACACCATCTAGTGTATAGCTGTTTTATTTGTGGTATATCATTCTCGCCACTATTTTCCAGCTGCTGACCAGTTCACGTGCGTACACTATTTGAAAGTCGAAAATACGATTTACTTGTCTGCATGGAACTTAGATTCCGCAATTACCGAACCGACAACATATCAGTTTGTGTGTTTCGTAAGTATATTTTGTTCAGTACGTATATATATGTATGTGTGTTTTACTTAATTTCTTTGTTTTGAAAGACACAATAATAGCAGGAATTTCGCGTTGACCATACTTCTGCAATATATAAGTACATTGATATGAATGCATATTTCGTGTTTAATAAACGTGATCTTAGCCAAAATCCCAACATCGTCAGACAACCTTTAATAACATTTTTAAACACTGTACTGCTTTAACTTATAGTAGTTTAAAAACAAACAAAAATGCTGTATACATATTTGATTTCATGTAACGTTAAATCACACGTGACAAAATACAAATAACCGCCGTGCCGGATCAGTAGTTGAGTTGTTTCCGGATTTTTAAATTCATTAAGTTAAGTGTTGTTCTTGATTGAAAATGTTTGTGATCTTGTCAAATAGAACAAAATCATGATACCTCGTCTGAAATAAAAGTCATTTTACAGGCTCTGCAGCAAATAGGAGACGTTGTGTATGCTACAGAGACACCGAATTTCTGTACCAATACCACCACTGAGACCTCACCTGGTACCAATAGAGCGGGTACTGTAGGGAACTCCATGACTTTCACCTCAACTTCAGGTAAAGTATTCACACACAAACAGAGGACGATCTTCAATCCAGACAATTCCTTTCAAAAATGATGATGGATCAAACAAACAAACAAACAGAAACAAAAGCAATAGTATGACCAAATGATTTTTCTTGATCAATAATAAATGAAAAAGGAGGTTCGATTTGGAAAAATCTAGCTCAAAATGGAAAATTGTTTTTAAGATGAAAAATCAATTTTCGCTTTATGTGTCACAGTTCTGTGATGATATTAATTAATGTTCTTGATCTTATAAGATATACGTGAAGTTCATGCATTATTTTACAAATCATTCAGGCTCATTTTGGTATATAAATGAATTGCAATAGTACATCTTAAAAAGCCCCAATGTGATTTTCGTCAATGTCAATGTGATCTGATAACTGTTTTGAAATAATGAATTTTGCGATTTCGAAATAATGATTTTTACGATATAATTAATTCTCAATATGACGTATTTAATAATTGTATGCATTAGATATGCAAAATGGAATAATTGAGCAAAATCTATTGAAACATACAGTGAAAACATATAACAAACATGTAGTGGTGTAAAGATTCGTAAAAATCTTACGTAAAATAGAGAAGAAACCCGGTTTAGCTTAAAAAAAAACAACAACATTGTAGCAATATGTCTCTTGTACAGTTTGTCCAAGTTGGAGAAAAACTATCGAGAATTATCTCCTTACGTTTCGGAGAGTAACAGGTTTAACTCAAACTTCCTTTTTACGCCCAACGCCCCCACATCAAATGCGAAAAATATTGATTACTTATTCATCAAATGGCTTATTTGTGATGCATTGAGTATTAATACTTGTTTTGGCTGAAATGTATTTTCGCTGTAAAAATCAATCCTGCGAAATAGTTATCCTGATAGAGTAAGTAATGATTGTCAAATGTTTATTTAAAAATAGTAGCATATTCAATTGCCTATTAACATTTTCTACATTCTAACGTTTTACATTTATATGCACAGTAATATTAACGAAATTTACTTTGGAATCAAATACCTTAAAAGTTAAAATGATAAATTATTTTATCTGAATTTACAACTTTTAAAAGCGGCATTTTAAACCTGTTGACCTTCGTGTTGATGTTATGATACACGCTATAATTGTCAGATATGGATATTAATATTTGTTGCCTTTCATATTTTACAGCAACCTGTTTGACTGTTTTGAATGGTAAGTCGATTTAATCACATAATATGTTTTGAAACATAACTATTGATAATATGTGTTTAACATATTTCTTTTGTGTCTAAAGTTAGTAAATCATGCAAAAGGAAAATTTAACTGTCCTCTAGTGATTATATCAAAATTGAATCAGTTGAAGAAGATTCGTTAATAAATGTAAAACCTTTCTATTTTTTGAAGGGAAGGGGAAGTTAGGGGGTCAATTTCTTTGCGTTAATTTTGCTACTGTTGTTATCTTTTCTTAACGATTTTGAGTTCAGAATATGCTCTTGTATGTTTACTTTGTCCTTGAGTATTGATGCTGTGATATGTCTTGTCCTTGTGTTGTGACGCCGAGATGAGGTTTCCCAATGCAAGTTACAGGTGTTGTAATGAGATACAAACTGCAACATGTTTTGTCCTCTATATATACTTTAGCGGCTATTGCGTGCTGATATACACTCGTTTCATATTTATAGTTACAACTGAGGCACCAGTTGTTCAGGATCTGACTCCATTATACGCCTTGTTGGCACTTCCACTCTGGCTTCTTCTGTCCCTCCTGATACTCCTGGCAATAATTCTCTTCCGGAAGTTCGGCTGTATCTGCATGAAAATCAAATGTCCAAAACGAAAACCGAAACCGAGGCCTGAAACCCCGGATATGGATGTGAGTCGCGGTGAGACAAATCCCAAACAAGCGTTCTCAATGAGAAGCGATGTATACTTCAAGCAGAATGGAATGAACATATCTCTCTTCCGACCAAAGAAGGCACTGAAGATATTCCCAATGTTTGATGCCTCTTGGGACCCAAGTGCTCTCCCCTTCATTCTGCCTCTGCCAAAAGTGGAGCCAATATACAATGATCCTTTAGACATTTACATGAGAGACCGTTTGCCACGCCGGAAGTCAGCTCTAAGTCTCTATAGTTTCGATGCTGTATTTGTAGGAAATGGCAACGGTACCGTTACCCACAAATAGTCTCATTAATATGCATGTCACTGTACAATAGTTCAAAAACGTCAATCCACCAAGAATATTGTTACATCAAACTTAACACTTATTTTTAGTAAAATTCTTGTCTTCAATATAACATTTAAGATATGCATTGAAAGCCACTGGACTGATAATGATTATGTACAACAGTCAAACTTGTATTGAGAGACCACCCATTCGGGAGTCTAAAGATCTCTCTTAATTGAGGTGGTAGCATGAGCAGTTTTCAGATTATGTCTATTACACAATAGCATTACGTCATAATGCAAAATTCTTCGACAATTTAGTTATACGAAAGTATATACGTATACACGATATTAACATACTGATGTTCCACTTTGGGATGACTTCTGTTTACATTTTAGCATTTTTCGTCTCTGTTTGATGATACAACTGAAAGCTATTTCACGAAAATCTAGATTTTTTATCTGGAAGTTCACATTACAGCAATTCCTAACATGTTTTATTGTAATGCTTTTTCAAATGGTGTAAGGGATTTAATTTTTTAATTCTCTACGTATTTAAAGGCATATTGAGGCAGTACTCAACTTTAAAACATGGTTTAGTATAATCGTCCCTGACCAAATGCACATATCATCAAATATAGATTTCAATATAGATTTATCGATAAAAACAATGGCATATATGATAATTTCTTACATCAATTAGGCTCCCTATTTATTCTTAAGTAGATTAGATATTAGAGCAGGTGTATACAATTTTGAGCAAGTGTGATGCATGACAGAGATGATTGTTGATGAAATTGAATGCAATTAATAATTTTTTACATTTCTTTTACATGTCTTAGAATAGTTCACCCAATCAATATTTTGTTATTTAACTCATTGAGCGATTATTTTCTCTTATTTTTCATTTCATGAATATTTAATTGATAAATCGTTTCAAATGAACTGGGCTGCAGGAAATCACTCAATTCCTCCATAAAACGTGATTTTTTGTGTTTGTGTCATACTCTATTTCTGTCATTTCATCAGTCTATTTGCATTGTTGTTATCATACGGTATGTTTGGTGCTTGAGATAGAGTGAACAGATTAATGTCTTCAGTTTACACGAACCATGAATCATTTATATGTATATCACTTTCATGGTTAAAGCCGCAACATATACTTTTGTTAATTTTTACTTTTTCGTTTCAACATTATGCTTTAATATTTTTTTGTAAGGGGTTGAAATGGAAAATAAGATATGCATTAGCTATTTATTTTAGTATTAGCGATTTGTTTGTTTTCACAATCAGCCAATGCAAAACAGGTATTTCGCGAAATATTAAGTTTTTAATTTTGCAAAATTGAAAAGTAAACTCTTTGTAAATTGATATTTAAAACTCTCTTTATATGAAAGTGTAAAGGAAATGAGTTCAAATGCATAATCTTGATAGTAGTGTTTCAACGTGGTGTTAGATCATTAAAGTGGTGAACCATGAAATATATATTCATTGATATCAATAAACGAAAGATATGTAGTGTTCATTCGGAAAGCACAGTTTTTTCATGATATATGAATATTCATATGATCATTCTTTATATGTGCTTGTAACTACATGTAATTGATTAAGTCGTGTATAAATAATATTCATTTAGATTCTTTTTATAGACAATAGCCTCTATATTATTTATAACTATTCAAATGGGGATTCAGGTTAAAGCTCACTTGGTTTCTATCTGATAAAATAATTACGGTATAGAAAACAATTACAACATTTAAAAACATTATTATTTGATAAAGATTCGAATGTTATTGTATAATTTAAACTATACCATAATTTGAACTATACCATATTCAGGTTTAACTTATTGTTGCGTTATCTGTTATGCTATATTGCTTTCATATGATGAAATATATTGTTTGATTTTTGTCTGAGAATAGTATTTAAAGTATCCAAACCGAAGTATTTCACGTGCTATTGTATTGTAAAAAATGTGGATAGGACCCATTATAATGTTTTTGTGAATTAAACTGTACGTGGTTTAATTAAAATCTGTGATATTCCTTACAAAGCTGTGATATGTTATAAAAAATATAAACTTTATTTATTTTACAACAATTATGAAACAAGTTATGTCAACTTATATCAATCACTCTTGTTGGCCCGGATGTTAGCGCGCGGGGGGTCTTAGTGTTTCACGTCCGTTAGGGGAATCGAACCACGGCCGCCTTGGTGAAAGGCAAGTGCGATATCCACTGCACCACCCGACCCCCCTAACAAGGATGTTAATGTTGAGGATTTACTATTGTTCTGGGGTCACCTCGGTTAAGATTGGTTATTACGTTCGTATTGACTTTTAAGATAAAGGGTACTAACAAGTTAAAGTACATCATTACTGACGTCACTAGAATAGAATATTCGTTAAAGTCCTTTTCAAAGAAACATTTAATAAAGTCACATGCTCCCATGTATTTGACGTTATTGTAGTTGTTCGAAATTTTAGTATTTGAAAAAAAGAAAATAAAGAAGAAAACAAATAAACACAATGTATCATTATATTTGTCTATTTCATTATCTTTTTAAAATACATAAGTTTTCTCCTAACTTGGTGTTAGTACATATGTATGAAAGTTATTTTCTTTCATGTCCAATACAGAATGTAAGTGTTTTTGTCAATGATGCATTCTTTTAGAATTGTTAGTGAACATGAAAAAACAGTGGAATGCCGATTATCAAAGCACTGAATATCAGAAAAATCAAAATTATCCAAACCTCGATCGTGTCCTACAATATATAGCATGCTTTAATACTACAAGACAAGTTATCTAAACTATCAATATGTATCCTGCTGGGTTCGATTATTCAGCTCTATACTGTGCATATTGTTATGTTATACATGAATGTTGATAATGCGTTTGCTGAAATGAATTCATAAAACATTAAATTATTCGTTAGAACACGTCACTTTTCCTGTTTTGTTGTTTATTCATAAAATATTGAGGGCTAGCTTATTTCGCAAGGATAGTTTATCACAGGTCCCATTATCCGCGGATGCCAGGGTTGTGAGGCCTAGATTCACCCAATTTACAATCTACAGTCCTTGTTCTAGTTCATTCAGTAAATAATGCTCACAATTCAATATGATCTCAAACATGTACCCCCCCCCCCCCCCCCCCCAANACCCACGATGTTTATGGTTTGATATTAAAATACAAAACAAACTTTATAAATTTCATTCGAGCTTCATCTAAAGCTAGATAGTTCGTTTCATTATATTTTTGAAATTTGGAAACAAATACCTTAATATCCAGAAAATATACGATATACATTAGGCAAATATTTAGCATTTTACCAAAACATGTTATTTTGCAAGAGAAAGCAGTGTGATATTTTTACATGGAAGTCATTGTGCGCGGACACACCGTTCGATTCGAGCCATATTTAATTCTGTTAAAATCTAGTAGAAAGACGTTGTAGATGTGATGTTTTTTATTTATAAGTTTAAAGCAATGATTCATGTTTGCTTTACGTGTTTTGCATTGTATTGATTACTTATCGGCCTTGAAATTAGACTTCATGATAGTAAACGGATAATCTTAGTTGCAACGTACTGTGTGTATAAAAACATACACATACACAAAAGTTACATTCTATACAGCAAATATAGCGGATAATGCAATTGGAAAGTATTGATCAATGATGATACCTGCGGCTTAATCGATTTGGAGGGTTATCTCTATTGTGTATTATGTCTTTCGTTTTCTTTTGATGTTCATTCCATGGTTGTACTTTTGAATCGATTCAGCGTTTCGATTTTTTCTTCTATGTTTCATCGATTATTTTTACATTCACAAAATGTTAGGCTTTGTGATCGTGCAAAGCACAATGCCTGGAACATTACATTTCAAGATACAGCTAGGCTTCTTTTAATGTTACTGTGAATAGGCATGTACCTCATTAGCGCGATCGAAATACCTTTTATCTGTTTTGCATTACGGTACAAAGACATGTAATGCTAAGGAACACCTTTACAATATACAGATTTTCAAATTGACAATTATCTGTGTGATTATTTAATCTATATGTCACTGACCATGGTCATTTTTTATGACATAAAATAGATAATCACTTACATTCAAAATAATTGATGTCAAGATATTTGGCATCATGGAAACACATTGGGTGACGATCCACGGGTCGCGCTCGTTATGTTCAATTCAAATACTCCGACAACAAAGCACATGTGGACCACAAATAACTTCGAGATCGATAAAGGTATCGGAATTTCATGCCCATAAAAACATGTTTCGCTTAAAAAAAAAATATATATAAAAAAATCAATCTTAACAACACGTCTTTAGTGCTTTCATCTCATCAAAGAGATTCTTGATGAGGTGAAAGCGCTAAAGACGTGTCGTTAAAATAAATTCATATTATTATTTCGTCCGGTAGGATCAATTTACTGCTGTTATAATATAGATATATATATCTGTATATTAAGAAACATGGTAATTAAGGAAAGCAAAGATGCAAAAAAAAACCTGTGTTCGAGCTCATTTAAATCAATACAAAATAACAAAAGCTAAATTTGTTTTCTGTATTAAATATGCTAGATATATCCATAAATGGTTTAAAATTGATAATTAAGTAAGTAATGAGAAATTAATTCTAATCAGCATCCTACTACATTATCAATACCAAAATTACGTACAGTAAGAGATAATACATTCCAAAAACGAATGCAGCTGTTTCATCATGTAAGGACTCATCGGTAATTCTCGGAACCAATCAGTTGGAGATCGAAATCGGCCTAAACAAACTTACATCGTCGATTCGCTACTATAGAACGAAGTATCGGGGCTTTCTAGATTGATATTCAACTATAAACTATCTATCTAAAGTTTTCTATTGCCAGGTTCGTACAGCTGTCATTATGACCTGAATTTCAGCTGAAGTATTTTGCTGTGTACAGTGATTAAATGAATAAACCACGTATCTTAAATAATTGGTGATATTTTACTGGACAGCGTAAACGGGTGCCAAAAGTGGTATATAAAACGTTTGCACTTCCCGTACTCCTGGTCTCCCTTCCACCATATTCATGGGTTCAGGGGTTTTGTTTTGCTTTGTTATTTCAAAGGTTGCTGGTATTTTTACTTCCCCATATGAGAACGTGGCATTAAGTGGATTCGATTACGATTTACATGGTGGATGCCATCAATGAAGCAGAAGCCATTCACCCTTCCATAACACCAGTTTTAATATTTTCCTTGTACTGTTTTAAGGGTCTCCATGTTAAAATGTTCTTTGTTCATAATCTTACCCTAGTTTAATCGGTTTGAGTTAGAATTAGGATTTTGTTGAGTATACTTGTGTTGGTTGTTGTGCCCTGTGTTTCAATTTATTGGTATAAATGTTTTATTCGACGTTTTTGTGTGTCATATATAGTGATAAAAAGAATGAAATAAATGAAATATACTTTTTTTTTATTTCAACCATTGATTTTGATTTCAAAAAATAGAAACGTCACATCGAAAATCGACAGCATGTACATGAAGCAACAAACAACTAGCCGCTGTTTCCGAGTTAGTTTTCTTCTACGACAACGTTATATGTAGCCTTATTGGTTATCTTTACAAGAGTTCCCATTTCTCTTTTGTTTATTTCAATTTCTTTTAGCCAGAAGACCTCTACAATACCCGGTTTCAATGTCTTTACTTCGTCGTAGCAAGCGTATACATTTATAAATCGATGTACAACCCTTCTCTGCACTTCCGATTTCCATATAGAACAGTGCAAACTGACTGCATAGTGCATACGCTGTTGTAGCTGCTTAGATGCTTGTGCATATCGCGTCAATGATAATCAATACTCGAACATGCAAAATACAGTACATAATGTTATTTTGAGGAGCGAGGAGACTCGTTTGCATATTTCAATCTTGTAATTTCAAACGTTTTAGCCCCTAGCATCACCGATGAGTCCCAGAAGATTGAAACTGCTGTATGTTGTAGTGTAATTTATTTTTGACATACCGTATCTATTACCAAATTTTAAAGGTGCGATCGCCTTAGTGTGTGTGTTACGTTCATCTTCTGAAGGTCAATTTCATTTATAATTAGTATCGGTATTGAAATAGCATTGTCTTAATCTGTATCGAAAGACAGATGGATACTATAAACCAGTTGTTATTTTCGATAGGAAAGAATCAGTGAATTTGATATCATTTAAGTTACAAGACCATTTTATACATAGGAATTATACATAATGTAAAACACATTTTCTTTGTTGGTTTAATATTTAGAAAATTGACACAAAAAACTTTTTTCATAGGATTAGGTAATCATAATCATGACATTACCAGGTCTCGAAAACGGCGCGTCTAATTACCCAATACTACCCAATACCACCCAATACTACCCAATACTACCCAATACCACCCAATACTACCCAATACGACCTAGTTATGAACCAAATACTTCTTTATTACTGTGAAATATCACCTTTGTAGACGTTATTTACTTCCATCTGCCATATTTTATCGGGAAATATGCGATTTGGTGCCGAAAACATCACCGAATTGCCGTGACTATGACCCAATACTACCC
>NW_018408901.1:554607-561478 GCF_002113885.1 Mizuhopecten yessoensis | reverse complement strand
TAGATTAGATCTAAGTCCGTGCCCATACCACCCAATACTACCCAATACCACCCAATACTACCCCATACGACCCAGTTATGAACCAAATACTTCTTTATTACTGTGAAATATCACATTTCTTGAAGTTATTTACTTCTATATGTCACATCCTATCTGGAAATATGCGATTTGGTGCAGAAAACATCACCGAAATGCCGTGACTAGGGGTTCGACGATTTACAGGAACGGGCAGGAACATTAATGAATATATATATTAGATACATTTAAGTATCATTATCGGGTATAAGATATATTTGATAAAAGAATTGCAATTACATGATACTATATTAATTCTATTCATGTCATAAAATGGTGTTATTAAGATCATATATATAAATCTAACAGGAAATATTTAGAAAATTTGAAATTACTTTTCAAAAATGTTAGTTATTCAATTTTGTTAAACATAACAGTATCAATTATATAGCAATGCTGGAGAAGAACCTTCAGTTAAATTGGATACTCAAATACTATGAAATTCAAAAAGTATATGGATTGTATATGATTCGAAGTCCTTTCAATTACTTGATTAACTCACAGTCTGTTTTGGACAAGCTAGATATTTTCCCAGATATAGTTCCCTGACTAATCTTATGAAGGGTAGACGAGTAGGTTGTCATTAATCAATGTAAAAATTAAATAGATTAATAAAAGGAATTACGTTAAGCTTCTTATACAACAATCCAGAGACGTATATATTACATTACGTAATATATACGTCTTTGATCATCCGAAAGCAAAATACTAAATGACATGAAAACTTGATTCGACTCCCAGAGATACTGTATACACATATATTTTATTCAACTCGTTGGCCATCTCAAGTAAATGTGATCTCTATCGATACATGGTAGATACCGTGATGTTGCAATATTATTTAACAAAGTTTATACCAAAACGACGTCGAATTATGATTACCAAATTACGTATTTCAGCTCACAATCTTGCAATGGAAACGGGAAGATACAGGAATGTTGCAAGGAATAATAGATATTGCAGTAACTGTGACCTAATAGAGAAAGAAGATGAATTTCATTTTCTATTTACCGGCCCACGTCATCTAGATCTAAGGAGAAAATATATTAAAAATTAGTACCGGCAAAAACCATCTGTATTCAAACCTATCGAATTAGTAAATACACACAATGTAAAAGAACTGAATTTGTTAGGTAAATTTATTATTGAAGCAAACAAACGAAGGATTGTTCAACTTATAAGTTTGTTTTACGTAATTTTGTATAACTCAATCGTATCATGTCCATGTTTTGTTCGAACAATCTTTCATGTTTAAGATGGTAAATGCTCAACGTTGTTGTTTTTTGTTGTTGATGATGATGATGATGATGATAATGATAATTGATGATGAATTGATATTTTGATGATGATGATGATGATGATGATGATGATGATGATGATGATGATGATGATGATGATGATGAAAGTGGTAATGATTTCAATAATATCGGTGATTTGTATTAAAAAATGTACCAGTTTTATGAAATTCATGTAATTATGTCATGTTGTTGTACTTTGACGATGATGATGATGATGATGATGATGATGAGGATGATGATGTAGTATTTGATGTTGATTTAAAGAGATGATTATTTCATGATGATGAGTTATAAGACGACGACGACGGCCACTACGATGATGATGATAATGATGATGATGATGATGATGATGATAATGATGAAAGCGATGATCTATGATTTCGATGATGTTCATGTTGCTACTGATTTGTGATGAATGTGCCAGTAATATGTAATTATAAGTTGTTCTTATATGAAATTATTTTTTGAAAATCCTATAAGTTGTAAAACTTACGGAAATAAATTGAATTGAATTGAAATATACATTTAATAACCCTGCGTTTGTGACACTAATTAGGAAATAACAGAAATCTGTTATCTGGAGTACGGCTCCATTCTGGACTCGGGAAAATATCCCGACTCTGTGCCCCCGGGCACTTAACAATCCAAGTTCCTGAAGGTACACTAATGAGGTGTATACAGGCACGGCATTAGATGTGATAAGTTATAAATTTAAACAGTGTCTTGTAAGCCATTTTAGGCTGAAGATCATATACAATTACATTTTCTATTTGATGCATTTGTTAAATATGATACCAGGTGTCAATCAGAAACATTTTTTTATGAAAATATTCTTCCGTTACATTACATTAAGATGATTGATCCCTGTTATGTAACTATATGTGCTTATACTGTGTAACTATATACTTGTGATATATGACACTATAATAAACAAAATTGACTTGACTTGACTTGACTATATATATATATATATATATATTGGTTATGCAATGACGACGAAAACGGAGATAAATTTTGAATAGAATTGGCAATAGGAGGATTTCCCCAAAAATTACTTATAGTCAACTAAATTAGAACAAATGTTTAAATAATTTTATTATGCAATGAACGTTATAAACGTATTGACGTACAACTATCGATATAATATGTATAAATATAGATTTGTTCCAATATATACTAAAGGTACATGGTCGTGGAAAGTAAATCTACTCTTACTAAATACTCGTCGAATTTATTTAAACAAATTTAAGTCTTTAAAAACATCAAGTTATATGAATGCATAACCACGGACTTTATCCAATTACGTGTACAATATCTAATTTTAAACATAAACTTAGTCCCTAGCAATGGCAGCCTACCGCATTACGTCCCTTTATAGTTGGCCGCTAATAAACATTGGCGCTGTCTGTCAACGGTAGTTCCGGTTTGAGCTCGTACGCACCGTTCCAATGTAAACAATCCGAATATTGCGTGACTATTAACGTCTATGTTTAATCATCATGTAGGAGTTTGTGTGTAAATGGTTAAATGTGTTGTGTTGCATATATTCGTTTTGTATTAGCAGACATGTAATCGTTTTGATACATTTGTCAACATTTTTCTCGAGGGAATCCCTGCTGTACTGTACAGTAACCACACCACAGGGGTTCGTTATAAATGTCTGAAATACACATGTACATATTTTATGCTGTACTGATATGGGTCATAGCATACATAAACTTTGTGTTGTTATCCATATCAGTAGCATATGTGTATTTCAGACATTTGTAACGAACCCCTTTGCAATAAGTTAACTTCTAAACACCGACTTGGGAAATGGATCCCTCTACTCCAGGGCCTAGAAATATGTTATGTGTCCGAGTGATCAGCCTATTACGTAATCATAAGTGACACACCTGTACTATAGTGTTTGCCGGCGACGCACATAACCGTGGATAATGAAGTCAAATTAAAGGTCTTCATGCACTTTTACTTGTGAGAGAGAGAGAGAGAGAGAGGGGGGGAGGGTAACAAAGCACATGGGTTAGTTTTATGCTTAACTGATATGGGTCACACAGCATAAAGCTATCATAATCAGTGACTTTAAATGTGAATTTTGGGTCTTTTTATTTTTAAACATGCATATTTGTTTATATGTACTGTGACAGTAAAGTGTGTATTTTAGTCATTTGTAAAAGAATAAACTGTGATCTGAGCAAGAAAATATTTTGATATCCAAGTTAATAGATATTTATTGAATCATTACTAACTGTTGAACAGAAAATTATATGTACATGTCAAGATGTATTTAACTGTGTGATTCACAGTTGCTTCTGTAATTATCCATAGACAAATGTAATATCTAACATCTGTGGAGAGGTCACATTTGATTGAAAGTCAACTTTATTTACATCCCAATTGTTGCTCAGAATAATTTTGAGAAGATGATGCACTTTTAACAACTGGCAACTGTGATTTACCTGTACAGTACAGTTCAACCATACAAGTTCCAGAGGAGTCATCCACTTTTCTTTCCACTCAAACATCTGAACTTAGTTACTTACTAAGTACAACTTGTCAAGTGTATACATGTATTTATTGATGTCTAAACTCAGTTCACAACATGTAGTGACGTACAAGAAAATACACATATCAACTTTGAAATATGCACACATTTAACATATTTGTCATCAATATAAAATTATCTATTTTGATGAGCTCACTAACAAAGTAACTTCTCTAAGAGATATAATGGGTTCTCAAAAAGTAAGCCAGGTCACACAAAAGAAAGAGTCCAGGAATCAAATATCCAATAAAAAAACATCAATATGACAAATCAAATCAAATAAAAACACAATTAAGTTTGATTATAGATATCTTGACTCATATCCTAAAGTTTATTTCCTGAAATGAAAAAAAATATCATGGATGTTATAAATACACTTTTTACACATGTCATAACACACAATATCAATATACATGTACATTATAATAACTAAGATGAAATGAGTATCTCATATGATAAGATTTTTTTTTTTACAAGTTATTACATACAAAGTTCTGTGTCCCTCTAATAACATTAAACAAGGGTTTGTCAATATCTGAAACTACCTGAGTTACACATACATTTAAGTCATTTAGGTTTTCTTGTTTTCAAATAAACATTTGACAAAAATTCTTTTTAAAATGTGTCCAGTTCTTCAATATTGATGCTTAACTATTTTCAATTTTGACTTCTAAAAGGTATTAAATCAATATTGTGATATTATCATTCTCTTATATGGCCTGCTTCTCAATATATATATATAACAAAGTATGAAAATACTTGATCAGTGATACCTAGTAACTTTAACTCTATAAAAAAAACCATACATATTAGTTTTACCAATAGTTGTTGAAACAGACAATACACCCATCAAGTGTTTTGAAATTTTAACATCCCAAAACCTATTACAAAAATCACACATAAGTCAACATTGTTATAGTTAATTTGCACGGTCTAATGGAATGCAAATGTACATACATGTACTGATACACAATTAATTTAACATTATATACCTGAGCCATCTTGGACATCAGTAGACCCAACAATGAGCTTTGACTCGAGTTTGCAAAGATATGTCTATTTAGAATGTGTTTGACTCCTCAGATTTAGGGAAAAGATTATTTGAAATGACTTAATGTCAAGGGTCAACTGAAAATCTGTTCATCTTAAATATTCAAGGGATTTTTGTTGAACAAAATCATTACAGTAGTGATTCTGTAATATGAAGTAATCTAGAAATTTTAAGTACAGGACATTGCAGACAGTATAATTCACTTCAGTAAGAGCTCGTACAAATTTGTCATGGCACAACATATCATAATTATTTGTTCAGCTAAATGAACTTCAGTAAGTGGTAGCACAGATTGTAATATCTTGAAGTTCTTGATTTGCTCCATTTTCATTTCAACAACAATCCTCGGAGCAGCAATTTGTTGAGTTTTAAAGAACTCCTGTACACTCATCTGACAATTAGATCATACAAATGGTGGCGTATTTAGTCCTATATGTGCAGGAAGTAAATCTCCAACAGTAAAGCCTTTGTATGCAAGAATAACATCTCGAGGTTCTGACGTTGGTAAGAAGAGGTCACCATCTTTTTGCACAATATGTCTGCTATCTGATACATGCCCACCCCAAATCCTTTACACAAATGTTACTAGACCATTGGGTGCAACTCCAATTAAACCTTTATAAGTGTTCTGGTGTTTGTATTCACTCCATGTAAGAAATTAAGCCTCTATGTTTCCGTGTTTCTTGCAGAAGAATTATGTTGCATCTATAACTATACGAAACTGAGCCATTTCTGTAAAATGTTTAGGCAAATTGCTTAAAATTTGTTCTCTTGATGGCCATGGGATAAGTGACTTGCATGTAATCAAACATAAAATTAATCCATATATTAATGATTCGAGAAACTGTCTTAACAGACACACTAAATAAATCTGCAAGAAACTTTTGCCAGGTTTCTAAATTTTTTGGTTGAAATATTTTCTGTCTTTTGCAGGTAGTGGAGTGCTTTTTCCCCTTTCCCAGTAGGTCAACTATTCTGCACCATGCTTACAAAAAGTAGTAAAAAGCAGTAAAAATGTTGCATAATTTGTATAACCAGTATAATATTTTGTCTTCTCATCATCGTTTTCAATAATCTCTGGTTTAAAAATAGGAACAACTGTCTGTGATGCAGATGATTTCATACATTTGGCCTTATTTAATTGTGTCTGTGTAGCATCATCTCTTACATTTACATCTGATGTCTAGACATATATGGAATCCCCAACTATAGGGTCAGTCTGTGTTTCAGAACTCTCCTTTTAAGACAAGGAACTAATAGTAGTAGATATACATGATGTATCCTCACAGGGAATGTTTTCAGTATTCTCAAATTCAGAATGACTATTTTCCTGGGTGTAGTCAGATACCTTGTTTGCATATATTATTTTCAAAATGTAAATTGCGAAGTCTAGAGTTTGAGCCAATTGGAGTATCTGGTCGCACAAGTTTGATTTTTTGAATCCACAATGATCTTGTGTTTTTTTTATCAGCACTGTCACCTGATGGAATGCAATGAAGTTTTATAGTTGTATCATCCTCACAATTTTTTTCCTGCATAATTGAAGCACAGTAAACAATATCTTTTTCCTCCCTTGACCGTGATAGAATCTGAAACCATATAATGGGATTTATCATGATATTGAGTTTTTTACTGGTAATGTTTTAATATTTTTTCACAAGAATAGATTACACATTTAAACCTGCACATCAACATGGACAAGTGTTGTGATACTATTCCAAAAAGGAAGGATTTCTTGTTTTATACAAAAGAAATTAAAAGTATATCGAGAAATGATTCAAATCTCTGAAGTAGTGTCTGATTTTCATTTTGTAATCATTGGATCAGACAAACACAGGTGAAAGCATTCTAAAATTAGATTTGTTAACCTATGCATGATTTTACTGTGACTGGGATTACAAT
>NW_018408901.1:426478-553976 GCF_002113885.1 Mizuhopecten yessoensis | reverse complement strand
CCTACCCGTTTCACCATATACCATTATATTTGCTGTGGAGCTACGTATGTTTAAAATTCTTTTACAAAACTGTACATGTAATTTCTCAATCATATTGGTATTTTCAAACCCCAAAATTTCTGAGGAGTACAAAAGGATTGGGGATATTAATACCTCAAACAATTTTAATTGTGGTCAATTGGTAAAATAATATTTCTTATTTTTTTATATAATGCATACATTGCTTTTTGAGCCTGTTCAACAAGTTTTTTTCTTGCTTTACAGAAACTGCCATTATAATGAAACAGCAGTCTTAGAAACGAGTAGCTGTCATGTGTTTGCAACTCTTCACACAAAGGAGTAAAACGAATATTTTGTGCAATTACTTTTTTCAAAGATAACAATTTAAGTTTTATTGAGATTAACTTTTAAGTTTCCAAATAGTACAGTAAGTCTCAAATTCACGGAAAGCATTCTGTAGACCTTTAACTGTTTCTGACATAACAACTGTGTCATCTGCATATAGCAGAATAAATAATTTAACAAATATACCCATGCGTTCTTGAAATAAATTATCAATATACTGGAGTTGGTCAACATTACTTTGCATGAAAAAATCTTCTAAATCATTGAAATATGTTGAGAACAAAAATGGGGAGAGATTTTCACCTTGTTTTACCCTGACGTGACATGTGAAAAAATTAATTAGATTTAGTGTTTGCATACAGATTTATTATAGTATTAAATATCTTTCCTGTGATATTATTCTTTAATAATTTCTTCCATAAACCTACCCTACAAATAGTTTCAAACGCTTTTCTGAAATCAATGAATGAACAGAATAGCTTTTTACTTTTTGAAACGTATATAGAAAGTAAAGCATGAAGGATAAATATATTTTCAATTGTAGAGTAGCCTTTCCTAAAACAAGGTTGAACATTGGAACAAGAAGTCTATTGTCTACTATTACGGAATTAGATAATCAGTTTTGACCACATCGGCTTTGAAAAAAAATGAAACTTAAAGCGTTTCACCGTGTTTCTTTCTTCTTTACATATACAATTAATATACAGTATTGTTTTTCTAAAACAGATAAGGCCTAACGGCAATCCAACATATGGACTTCAATATTCATTTACGTAAAACACGTATTTCAATTAACTTATATTTACATATAGAATAATATTTAATTTTTAGATTGATGTCCCTTTTTTGAGTTGGAAAATTGCGTATTTCCTTTTTTTAAAGATCGTAGACGGGATGGGATTGTAATATACACAGTAACACCAATTAATTCACTCAAAATATATTCATGCAATTTATTAAGAGTTGAGTATAAGTTATGAAGTTATTAAAATTTAGTTATCATAATGTTATTTCCAATGTTTCAGGTGTAATGACATCGCAATAACAATGTCATATATATAAATGAGAAAATAACCCAGATACATATTTATTATATATGTAATATATAATTCTCTGAACAACCCTTTTTATAGAATAAAACAGAGACATATATTGGAACCTCGGCCTGGCAATTTATATATATATATATATATATTTAGTCCGATCCTGCCCCGTTCCTGTAATTGCAATTCTTTTATCAAATATACCTTATACCAGATAAGGATAATTAAATATATACAATAAATATATATAAATAAGTCCGATCCTGCCCCGTTTCTGTCCGTTCCTGTAAATCGTCAACCGTTCTTGCCCGACCATATCAATACAATACTTTTTTAAAATTCGTTGCAATCCTTTTATCAAGTGACGTGCTTGTAACCGATAAAAAAGATATAATAATATAAATATAAATAAATATAATTTAGTCCGATTCTGCCCCGAATGGCGATCATGTTATTGCAATCCTTTTATCAAATATATCTTATACCCGATAATGATACTTAAATGTATCTAATATATATATTCATTAATGTATAGGCCTATATAATAATTAATAGAATTCTGCCCGTTCCTGTAAATCGTCGAACCCCTAGTCACGGCATTTCGGTGATGTTTTCTGCACCAAATCGCATATTTCCAGATAGGATGTGACATATAGAAGTAAATAACTTCAAGAAATGTGATATTTCACAGTAATAAAGAAGTATTTGGTTCATAACTGGGTCGTATGGGGTAGTATTGGGTGGTATGGGCACGGACTTAGATCTGATCTAATTCCGTGGTATGGGGTAGTATATATTGGGTCATAGTCACGGCAATGTTTTCGGCACCAAATCGCATATTTCCCGATAAAATATGGCAGATGGAAGTAAATAACGTCTACAAAGGTGATATTTCACAGTAATAAAGAAGTATTTGGTTCATAATTGGGTCGTATGGGGTAGTATTGGGTGGTATTGGGTAGTATTGGGTCATAGTCACGGCAATTATGTGATGTTTTCGGCACCAAATCGCATATTTCCCGATAAAATATGGCAGATGGAAGTAAATAAAATCTACAAAGGTGATATTTCACAGTAATAAAGAAGTATTTGGTTCATAACTGGGTCGTCTGGGGTAGTATTGGGTAGTATTGGGTCATAGTCACGGCAATTCGGTGATGGTTTCGGCACCAAATCGCATATTTCCCGATAAAATATGGCAGATTGAAGTAAATAACGTCTACAAAGGTGATATTTCACAGTAATAAAGAAGTATTTGGTTCATAACTGGGTCGTATGGGGTAGTATTGGGTGGTATTCGGTAGTATTGGGTAGTATTGGGTGGTATTGGGGAGTATTGGGTAGTATTGGGTGGTATTGGGTAGTATTGGGTAATTAGACGCGCCCTCTCGAAAATGGCAATCAAATTACTAAATTTATAATTTTTACATGCAGTAAATAAATAAATCATTTAAACCACACGAACAACAGCAGCTTTGCAGAATCCATCACACTCGAGTAAATAGGTATATAAAAAAGATATATATTACCGGTATGAGATATAACTGTCACTCTTTCGCTAGACAAATATTATGACACGGTGTAAAATAAACACGGAAAGTGATAATATTGATTGAAAAAAAAATCGTCAGCCTGTAACGTAACGCTACAATGCATCGTGCTCACATAGCGCCCGGTCTAGGCTGAAGCTGCTTCCGATAAGGGACGGTTCAAGATGTGGCAACAATTTGAGATCCTTCTCGGGATACTCTTGACAGGTAAATATATATACATATTGAGTTTGATATACATTTAATTGTCTTCATTGCCACGTTTACTCCGATGTTTTGTTTGTCCCGATTATAGAATTAAGTTTTGTGTAATGTACGTCTGATATATTACGTTTGTTTTGGTAGTTATATACATACAAATTGACAAAATAAAGTTTTACTGTTTATAAAGAAATTGGTAACATATGATAGACATTTCTTGAGCGAGTTTTATGTCCACATATATGTACTAGTGTATCAATAGTGTATCTATAGTGTATTTTTTAAAACTACGACAGGTGTATTTGATGTATTATACAAACTGTTTGAGCCATGATTATAACATAAATCCATATCTTCGTTTCTTTATTGTTAACATTAATATAGACCTACTTTAAGTTCACAAGCACAGCTTCATAACACATTGTCACGAATTCTTGTGAGAGTTCGTTAATGTTGTTTCTATCTGTATTAAAAAAACATTGGAGAATACCGAAGTGTCAACAAAACCATATTCGAACTCAAAATCGAAAATACTGGGGCAAAATATGAACGAAAGAACAAATTACATGGATATTTCAGAAAACGTTCAAAGATAATAAAACCAGGTGTTCCAGAAGGGTCAGCGTCTTTTGCTTCATCGATGACACACCCGCTTGATTTGCTTTTTCTGATATGCCATTCCATAATACACATGTAATAAGCATATGTTTTGATTTTGTGAATTTTATTTTAAGTAATCTTTTGCGTTTTCATTGTAGCTCTTAGCCTCTGTATCAGTACGTCTACCATCAGGCAACATCACTGGCACAGGAGACACACAGACTCTCTCTGTGATTTACCCACAAATTCTGGAGGACATGCGGTCTACGTCAACACTTTGGCACAATGTCTCGCTCACGTGCAGCCTCGGGACAGGGACGGCGGAGTGGTGACATTCAACGTCACTTCCGGTTTGTGTATGATTCCAGATCCTTCTGCATTGTCCGATACGTTTGGTGAGATGTATGAAAGTGAAATGACACAACAAGTTGTAGACGACCCCGTACCAGGTAAGTTCTCCTTACAAAACATGCACTCGATTTTCCTAATTGCGATCTTGTTTATCTAGAATAATTCTTCTTTTTTATGTGGTCAGACTGAGGTTTACCGACATATAGAAGACAAGTCAAATACCTTAAAATTTCTCATTCGCTAAATGAACTCATCGAAACGAAGATACTGTGAAAAATCAATATGGCAAAAGCTTTAAATTTGATGCAGCATTTCAGATTACTTACGTGAATATCATCAATAAAAATGAAAGATGTGATTACCTTCAGTTATTTCGTCTGACGATCTTAACAAAAATTGCAAGGAGCAAGTCAACTCATAGAATCAAAGAAAGCATTATGTGAGTGATGGGATTACTAAATTGCAACGTTTTCTTGGATATAATCCCTTTCAATATTGCCCTCCTTAACACAGTAATCCGGATTTGATTTTCCGGTTTGGCTTATGGTTTTATATAAAACAATTCTATAGGCAAAATTACACAAGATTCGGTGCGTCTGTTTCTTCACATAAGAATTACTGGTAGCTATCAATACACGTACGCCTTTCTGGATTAATTAGCTTTCATCGAACACCGTTAAACCATTAAGTTTGTTCAATAAGAAGCTTCGAAATCAATCAAGTCTAAGAGATATTGACAAATTATTTCCAAGATGACAATATGTAGAAATTGCAAGTATTTGAACACCACATTGATGGACTAATATTGTTTATTCATACAGGGATCTAGGTTTGATATATTTTATTGTTATAATTATATATAACTCCGTATTAGAAAGAGATTAATTTTCCTGTTTATTCTCGAAGAGTCTTGTTCGGGAGTTTCAATTTCCCAGCTAATGTTAATTTCTCAGACAATTATGTACTACTACTAATGCAATATCATCCTATTTGTCAGGAATTTAATCATTTTTCAAATAACAACATAAATTAAAAAAAAAAAAAAAGAACATGCAACATTGAAAACAAAAATATCGTTTAATGAATTTATTCATATCTTAATCAATAAGTTATTGATCATTTACTTAAACGTGTTCATAAATACTGTCTTCCGTGTATCGTTAACGAAACGAAATCCCACAAGTCATTAATGGTTTCGTTCTTTGCATCGATGAGACTATTTAACATTGACACATCCTGGAAGGAGGAACAGTGGTATGATACAGTGTTATTCATTTTCACCAAACTGTATGAATTATTTAATTTTATTGGTGTAACCGCATTTGTGTGCCATTCATTCCTCTTTCTAGATACAAGGTGATAGATCCTGCTGGTGGTTTTCATAGTCCTCAAGGTTTGCCGTAATCTTGATTACCACAACTATCCCTTTTGATTTTTGACACGGTTTATAGTATACTCATTTTGCTCATCATTAATTAAGAAATTCATCAGTCCTCTTATTTCTGAAACTTAATAATTGGCGGGTTTACGCCCCTCACCTTTTGTTTCAACAGTCGCTTTTACCAATTTTAACTTCCAATTCTTGGCCCTTTGCATCACCGATGAGTAGTAGAAAATAGTTATATTGTGCAGTGTATTTCACATTAAGTATGCTGTATCAAATACAACATATCATGGATTCATTCACGTGTATGTGTCTTACGTTCATCTTTCAGAACCTTGCAATAACTCTTGGACGAAGACATTTAAAACACATGCAACTGGAGACGTCGGATATGGAGACAAACTGTCGTTATTTGATATCCTAGACAAAGGTGCAGATGTAAAAGTTCAGCTCGGGGAAAGTATCTTTCTAGAGTTATCGTACGTCATACAGAAAGGATCTGAACGCTGTGCGGTTACGCCGTTTGTAATATCAAAGTCGAGTTGGGATACCTTAGATCCGGATGTTTTCTGGAGGATGACATTTGTATGTACCAATGGAGATCTTTATATCACCAAACAATTCATTGGCAACAATGATGCTATCAGCTCTGGATATGAGAATATGGACATCACTTGGTATACAAGGTAGGACTTTAGAAATATATTTGCCAAATAATTATCATCATTTATAAAAAAAAAATCAAAATAACTCTGAATTAACAGACGGAACAGTCCCTGTGTAGTCCCGGGCTTTTTTTTAATTTTTTTTTTTTAATATCATCAAGAGTAATCGCTCCTTTATTTATTGCAAAATCTAAAACAATATCTGCTGAAGATAATTATGATATACTAATAATATCGAAATAATACGTAAGACTTGATTCTTTAATGTTTGTTTGGTTTACAAATTCATTCATAAGGAGCTCGTCATGTCCCTAAATGAGGATAAATAGAAAGAGTGCGTAGTGAAATTGACGACATGCTTATGAGGTGGTGTTAGCTCCCTTTTCACACATCAAACATCGTTTAAAATTAATAACTTAAGGTGTAATAAAAGCTTATTACACCAGAACTTCTAAGTAGAATACAGGTCGTCAATGAAGGAACATGATATCTCTTATTTTGCTTTAGTCTGTCTTGTGTTGCTGTATTTCCTTACCAACTGTGGTCTCCTGTTTTGTCATGTGTTTTGACGATAAAGGTATTGTTTTCGTCTATGTTAATGGTGAGGTTTACTGAAAAAGGGGGCGTTTTTGTGTTTTTGAAATGCTGGTGTGTTTGCATTAAGTACATTAGTGGAAAAAATATTAGCACACAAAAAGTTCTATCTGTAAAGTATAAAGTCGGTCGGCCGATACATAATTAATATTGCAATTTAACGTATTAAACAAATCATTTTAGATGTACATGTAGCAGTAAAGTAAGCCAAAATCGAAAAACATAATCTTGCAAACTAACTTTATATGGCGCATAATTTAATTTGCAGAAATCTCCCAGAAGATCCTAACCAAGACAATCCCATCTATTGCAATCAAGCTAGTGGATTAATGTCATGCGGTTCAAAACGAAATCTTTTGTCTGCAGTAAAGAAAGGGAAAAGTATCAAATTATGGTTTAATTCCGGACTACCGAGCACTGCTTCTCTTCAACGATTAGAAATTGATACGCAAGCGAATGACTGCAATGTCATTGGTCAGGCTGTATTTCGAATTGGAGTCAGTATGTCATCTACGACGTTTGCGCTCCCTTTGTACTGGTGGCACGCAATGTTTTCTACACTTGGGACAGCTAAAATAACACGTTGGTACATTGGGGAAAATTTGAAAAAAGCCGATTCAGTATCGGCCTATGATTTAGCTTGGTACGTTGATGTATGCTGGAGCTTTGCTTTTATGCATTCTGATAACGGAATACAAATATCAGGAAGTGTTGAAAGTCTAGAAGCACACATACTGGTGGGGCGACGAGTTCGAGTTCTGTTTGATTCTTACACAATGGAGGCTGATAACGTATTGATTTCAAACACCCGGTTGATCACTGCTCAGTTCCTCAGTCAGATGGACACTTCAACATCAATGACGTTCTCTGCTGGGTATTGGAAATGGGTAAGAATATCCACAGACGGGTCTTTCTTCACCGACATCTATCAAATGGGGTCATCGACTAAGGTTAGCAGCAGTGTAACGTCAATCACGGCTTCCTGGTTCGTAGAAAGACGAGGATGGAACCGGATTTTGGTAACTTCACCTAATGGAACGGTGATGGAAGGTTCGAAGACAGATCTTGTACTGGAAATACGTCATGGGTCAAGGTTACGCTGTGCTGTTGTATTTGACATTAACGATACGTTGGTGTTTACTGCAGATAATATTGAAATTCACTCAGATGGGAACGTGGCCGCACAGATGTTTAGGTATCTACAGTTTGACGATGGTACACTCGGGTCTTCTGTGCCATATTGGAGGATAATGCTCGTCTGCACTACAGGCAAGCTGCAAGAATCCAGATGGACGGTCGGGGAACATGTTAAACGAGGCGAAGTACTGCATGATGTTACAACCTATTGGTTTGTTGATACTTGAAATTTATGCAATGCAATCTAGGATATATTTTTATCAGATATCAGATTTCTTATATCATGATTTTTATTGAAGTATTTACATCTTAAGTACACTTATAACGGGTTTTGGAGAACCCGAAGGAAGTATGTTTTCGGCAGCATTAAGAACACCCGAACATGTGTACTAAGGGCAATGTCGTGACGGTATGGATTTGGTGGCTAAATCAACAAATTTAACATGCATTTGTAGCACGGACCATTTTTTAGTGTTGTGACAGTCTTCTTTTGAGAGAAAAGGGCACCTCCTTGCTGCCCCTTAATGTAACGATGTTTAGATTATGAAATAGAGATGGTGAACTTAAATCTTATTCGATAGAAAATTGACGGATATGTCTAATGTTGTGAAATGATGTACTCAATCAGGACTAATATGCGAATATATCGGCCGTACATGACATATCCATGTAATAGATTGGTTTACTATATACCGGGAATTTTTCGCTGCAGTTTAATTTTCTCCTTTTTTGCCCTCCCCAGTGAAGGCAAATTTATCATGACAGCGATTATTAGTACGAAACATAAAACATGTAGTTATTGCATGTCAAGGACAAAAGCAACTCTATGCGAACATGGTTTGCCGGCTAAGGGCGAATAATTGACTGGGCGAAGTTTCCTAGTATTTACTGTATACCGGGACTTTTCGCCCAGCCAAACTTTCGCCCTTCACCATAATAATTTATATTTGTCTAGTGTTAATTTCGCCCTTCTAATTTTATTACTGTGCATTTTATGTTGATTACTAATGATAACTATAATGATACATTCGCCCTTATCACGGCAGGCGAAAAAGGCGAAACTTTGAAACTGCATCGAAAATTTCCCGATATCTGAAGGAATGTCGCCAAATCAAGGGGCTTTCTATAGCGGACATACAATATGTACTCTCATTGTAGATACTGATTTGTATTGTGTATTGTATATATTAAAGACTATCATTTTTTTATTCTTACAGCTGTTAGAACTTTTACATATGTTACATATTTTGTATATATGTAGTTTGTGTTAGGGTTATATATCTCAATATAGATTTACTCTAGCTGATGGATCAGATATACACTAAATGTTTAACTATGTCGTCAATTAATCATTCCAGTCTTAATTGTAATCAAAAACGAGCGGGGAAATGTGTTACGTTTCATTGCTTTTAATGATGCATCGAAACAAAAACAACACTCTAAGTACTATTTATGAAAATATCAATTAGAAGCAGACAAGCGAACTAAACAATATATATATATCCACAATTATATTTACAGTATGTCTACATACACATGCATAAACACCCCATGATAAAATAACCACCCATACTTACCAACTGACTCGGACAAAATAGTATATTATGAAAACTGTATTCATTTCTGTGCTGGCCCTGCTACACTACAAACAGTTGATATTTGAAATCCACATAAGTATTTGTAATATATACTTGTAACAGAATACGTTTTGTTATAATTGGAACACAAGACATATCGACTTGATTATGTTAGTGGTGCGGAAGCCATTAGGTGATGACTGATCATGATTTATTCATTCGAGTGATTTATTTTAAATGTTTATCTGCAGTGCTTCTGCGAATATCTTATATGCGAAATTAAATTTTCATTTACGATGATAAGCAACTCTGAAGTTACTACAACAAATTGTTAAATGACAAATCTGTTGTTCTTTAGCAAATCTGAGGTAACTATGAAAATCTACATTAACTATGACAGTTCTGTAGCAGCTTTAATAACTATGGCAAATAGATATGACTTTTTTTTTAGTAACTATAACAAAGATACGGACACCAAATATCACAACTCTGTAGTATTGCCATAAATGTAGTATCTATGGTAAATCTGTATAATTGACAAATTCTGTTGTAGCTAGGACGACTGCATTATCTTGAATCATTTTGCTGTATTTTGCTGAAATGTCGCACACGAAGATAAACTGGCCCAAATCTCTAGAATATTGAATTACTTAGAAAAAATAAAATCTAATGATTCTTTTCACGTGGATGTCTGATTTAAAGTTCTGAAACTAGGGTGAGATAAATAGTAGTAAAATACAGCCGGGAATTTCTTCAAGAAAACTTAGAGACTGGTAGCCAGTCTAACACGAGGATGATGATCGGGAATATATGCATGAGTAAGCATATGTTCATCGGTGCATGATTAAATAACAGTAATTGAAAATAGATATCTAAAATCTGTGCTGACGAGAGCAAGTAGCGAACATCAAATAGAAAGATAAATAACCGATAACGGTGAGTGGTGTATACACCGATTAAGATAACAACTTTGCTAACACGATTCAGCGATAAATGTCTATAAACCACTAATTTCAAACCGTGACAATGCAATAGAGCGGGGAAATGTGTGTGAGTGCGTAGAGGTAGGTGGAGGTTAGGAAGGTCGAATGTACCAATGTTAAGAAATACAAACAGTGGAATGCAATAATTATATCGATGTGTCCGACATAGAAAATAAGATTGAACAAGAAGTGGTATTATGGCACTGTATATTATAAGAGTAAAAACATAACTAAAAAATAAGCACATTAAACTATCAGTTAAAGAAAAGTTTCTTTTTAGGATTCCCGGTCCACTGCACTGTGTTTTTTCGTTTATACACAGTTGATGAATATATCTTCATATCTTTAGTATTTTGCTCATAAAACTCCCGCAAGGTATGGTTTGCTTTCTGAAAAAAATCTCAAGCTATGGTCATGTCGGGAAAACCATTGCCAATGTGTGGTTCCAGTTTTTTTTTATCAGTAGGACGTGTACCTTCAAATGATGTGCGTATACCACTCAACATTAAAGCTGACGGGTCATGTAAAGAAAAATCCAAGCGTACAATAGAGTCAAGCCTATATTTAAGAAACTTTTCTCGGGAAGACGTGGCCTCTAACCACAGTTGACTTCTATTTCATTGTCACATATATACCATTTAATTACTAAAATGGTGATACAGTGTAATTAACGTTTTTTTAACACAGGGGGTCTTTTAATTGGGCTGGTCACATGAATGTATTTGTTTGTTTAATAGGGTGATTAACCCTTCGTCTGAATCATGATTTGTAATCCTAACACTTATTTCGACAAGGGAACATCGTTAACATAAATGTAATTTGGGTAAATGTGGTTGAAAATTGAGGGTTCTGAAAATGTTATGTCAGTGTAAGTCAACATTGCTTGTGTATTACCTTGATTTGGGCCAGACGACAAGAAGCTGAAATGAAACCTGCGTGTGATCGTAATAAGCTATTTACTACCAGAGTTGCGTGATGAAAGTTATAAGTCGTTTATGACTTCAAAAAGTATTAGCAATGGTGTAAACATACTCTTTGAAATTGTTATGTCCCATACTACTAAATAATAGACAACTATGATAAATCAAGCAAGCGTGATAACAAAAAGAGAATGAAAACAATTGTGCTTTGGTGCAAGGAGGA
This sequence comes from Mizuhopecten yessoensis, assembly GCF_002113885.1. NCBI lineage: Eukaryota > Metazoa > Mollusca > Bivalvia > Pectinida > Pectinidae > Mizuhopecten > Mizuhopecten yessoensis. Next base: position 542,403 of record NW_018408901.1, on the reverse strand, counting down.
CAATGTTGTTATATGACTGTATCCATGAGCATTTCTTTTTTTGTTGTTTTTATTTTGAAGATCACATGCTTTGCACCAAAGTCACTTTACTTCATCAATCCATGCAAGTAACCAAATAAACATTCAGTTTTTATGCTAAAGTGTTATGAAGTACAATACGAATGTAACGGAATTTTAATTTCCTGAATACATACATTTCTATTAAGACATCTATGAAACAATTTTTTAAATTGTTTTGATGCAGGGGCCGCGGTGGCTAAGTGGTTAAGGCATCTAACATTCTGCTACCACTAGCCCTCCACCACTCGGTCGCGGGTTCAAGACCTACGTGGATCAGTCGCCAGGTACTGGCCGTAGGTCGATGTTTTTCTCGGGGAACTCCGGTTTTCCTCTATCAACACAACCTGGCACGTCCTTAAATGACCATAGCTGTTAATAGGACGTAAAACACAAATAAACCTAACCAATCCAAAATAACAAAAGGGAAAGGCAACGGAATAAGTAATTGTTCATAGAACCGTAATTCATTCGACTCAAAATTGACAAACTAGGGCCAAAATATTGACAAAATCATATATCATTAAAAAGGCACATGCAAGTTAGGACCAGGTATTCCGGAGAAGTGAGCGTCTCCTACTTCATTAACGACATCAGCCATGTAAAGTCTAGATCAAATCAACGAGAGGTATTACAGTTAAAGAATGATTAGAGAATTGGAGAAAAAACAAAGAAACTATAAGACCGTTCCGGATGGGTAAGCGTTTTCTACTTCATCCAGGACAGCCGACACTTTCATTTGTAAATCTGTGTCAAATCCATATAAGGTCACACCCTAAAAGAAACGAACATAAATTCATTCGGGCAGTAAGAATACAGTGTAACTTGCTGTGTGTCATAAATTGTAATAATAGAGGCATTTGTTCCGTGTTTGACGATAAACGACGCGATAAAGTCATACTGGACAATACATGTGTGTCAAAATTGTTGATAAACCAAACACCATAAACCTCATAAGTCGACCTATCAAGCATTTAAATAAGGTTGAAGTTAACAATAATGACAGCCCAAATAATAAACAATAACGAGGTGTATTGAAACTTTAGGACGAAATTGATACTTTAATTAAATTATTAAATTTAAAGGTAGCGACGTCCGCATGTTGTCCCTAAAACACATTAATTGTTGTTTTGGCGACGGCAACGGCGTATTTAGTCAGTACATTAAAAAGATGCATGTCTGGTTCGGAACACCCTCTAAATGAAGTGGACCGATAGGAAATTAGATCGTATCTTAATAATCCGTGTTCCGCCCTCCGGCTTCGATACATTTGCATAGTAAAATTGTTCACCACACAATGAAGTATTGAGCGAACAGTAAAACCACAATAGGTCCGGTACCATTGTTCAGTTAATACTGATTTTTTTTATTTGTTTTACAAATGAGCGATATTTACGTATTTAGCATTTTGTTTCATGGTGTTGCAGTTCGATTTTTGTTTGAGATGTAAAATCAAATTGTGAGTTCGGAACTTATTTATCTGTGTAAAAATGAATATACTCATTACCAAGACAATATATTAATTCAGTATCACCTGCGTTTCAACCTTGGACCGTTTTACGTGTACGTGTTGTATTTCTATGTTGATAACAGTTTCAAATTTTGGAAACAAAATACGTTTGGCAGGGAGGCTTCAAAAAGATGTTACATATCCTGCTTATCTTGTGTACTGGACTTTTCATCCATTGTACAGGTGAGTATTGCAATTAATAATGATGGTTGTTATTTAAAAAAATAAACAACATTTACTGATTTAAAATTGCCAAAATGGGTACGATGGTATTGTTCTTATATAAAGAAATTGTTACGCAACCCAATACCTTTTCGGTCATAAGAGATCAATGGGGCAATCGCATATAAAATAATTTGATGTATCATCAAATATTGTAGATATCCAAAGTAGTTACTTGATATGAAATAATAAGAAAGATTTACTATTCATACAAAAAAACCCATGAAAAAATGTTTTGTCTAGTAGTTTCAATTAATTTGATTTAAGTATAACTTGCTTTAAACACATATTATTTTATCTCCAGCATGACTTTTCTCTCTGTGTATTAGTAAAAAGAACGTAAACCATGGAATTACCTGATTCTGTTATTATTTTCCTATATCTGTTTGTAAAATTGATAAAATGTCTGTTTTCCCCAAAACATTTGAAAGTCATAAAAATGGGGTTTTACACACCTTCCTAATTGGATTTTCACCTTTTTTGTTCCCTCACTGCTGAGTCCTTGAAGGACGAAACAGCGATATGTTGCAATTTATCAATTATCGACTTTTATGGTTATATTAATCTTAGAAAGTAATATTGACCCAGAAGAAGCGTGTCATCTAATATTTCAGCAATACTGCATCTACAACCTATTTTCGAATGACGATTGCTTAGGTGCCTCTTACGTTCATATATCGATGAACCATGTCGTGTTTTTCTCTAATATAGATACTGCATACTAGGAAATATTCGTCCAGTCGAACTTTCGCCCTTCATTCATTAACTTAATTTTCGTCTAGCGTACATTTCGTTTTCACATAAAATTAGTGTATAGTGTTTTGTTTACCTATATTCACTGTAATTATTCATTCAAACTCGTCACGGAGGGCGAACACGACGAAAATTAAACTGCGGCAAAAAATTCCCCGGTATTTTTTAATGTATTTTCTTTTAAATTGTGTGTTCGCTGCATTACAATATTGAACGCGATCTAAAGAAATAGTCATTACAGAAATCTTTACATCTATTATATTTTTTACCATATTAGAAATACTGGTTTATTCTGGATATTTCGCAAGATTTTGTTTCGTTAAAATTGCATTTACCTTTAATAAGTAACTCCAATATCACATGACCATTTACTTGTACGTAATGTTATATCCCTTGTCTTAAACTAAATTAAAAATATCCAGGGTACCTAAGTACATTTCGCACCCATACAATAAGTGTTTTGAAACTGTGAACAGAACGTTTAACTAAAGCTCAATTGTGTGTCTGGTTAGCAATCCTGAATGGCATTTATGATGTCAAAATAGTAAAGTGTATTTTTTTTTATAAAGAAGCTCTTTTGCACATGCTCTTACCAACTGCATGTATTGTACGATGCGACAGATGTGGGATGTCCCTGCAGAAATTGGATTTGCTTTTGTGCCCTGTATTTGGAGACACAAAGGCGATCAAAATAAATCGCTGCTGTGCTAGGTACCTTCAACATGATATTTCAGTCAGTCGGCATCAGGTTAAGGTTTAATAGATTTGTTTTTGTTTAACTTCCTTTTACCAGTAGTTAAGGTCATTTAAGTACCAGCCTCCAAGTGTTATGTAAGCGTGCATGTGTGTATATGTGCCGGAGATAGCGTTTGTTGGTGTACTTGCCTCCTTGTGATAGCGCGGATCTTATGCCAACTTCATAGTGCTATCTCACTGAAATACCATGCCGAAGGCACCCAGTACAGAATCTGCCCGCTCACATCACACTTCCAACAGATGAACGAGTTCTTGCCATTACCCTAAATGCTGAACGTTAAGCAGGGATTAGCAACTACCATTTTAAGAACTTTGAAATGTCCCGGCCTGGGGATAGAACTCAATATTTTCCTCACTTGGGCAAACGTTCAACACTAAAGCCAGAAGTGATGTGGCATCAGATCCGCGCTGTCACAAAGAGGCAGTTTCACCAACATACCCTTCCTCCAGCACACATACACAAGACACATGAAGGCATGTCCTAAAATTACCTTAGCTGTTGATAAGATGTTAACCCTATACAACCAACCAATTAACGTAAGGGCTTACCTAACTACCTCTATATATTTATATTCTCCTACCTCTCCACTTTCTATATAAATCTTTTTGACTGTTAATTGTAATACGTATATGAATAGAACTTTTATATAGGTATTTTATTAACTTAATTAAGTCGCCGAAGCGAGTTTGGGAAATGATTATTTTAACTGCATAAAGTATTATCTTGTTTTTTCTTATCATAATTTGCCAAACAAATTCAAACGTTTTCTCTCTTAACTGCTTGCCAAATACCATTGAAATTTGACATGAACATTAATGTCAATGTACATCATGACTTTTTGTCGATTAAAAATTGAACAAGAAGGCCACTATGGAATGGCTTCTGATTTGTCAAAGTGAGATATCGTTCGATTTTGCTCAAATGGTATGTACATGTACATGTAGGTGTTATGACATTGGAGCTATTTCTAATGCATCATTTGCGTCTATGGGGGCAGTTGGGGTGTTTTTTCTGCAAAGGTGTCCGCGACAGTTATAGCTTGTTATTATTCACAATAAGCTTAGTGGTGTTTGATAACATCATTAAGCATTGCGATACATGTAGGACAAACTTGTATGCATTACATTAATGTATATCCCTGCATACGATATCCGAATGGCACCATTGTGGAATAGGTTTATGCGGACTATACCCAGCTTCAGGCATCTTGACACATTGTTCGGGTACCTAGTTGCCCTAAACACCGAGCATGTTACATGCGTGGAGCCCGTCCAATCCATATACAACTGAAATAAATCAAGTACCGAAAATATATTAACAATCTAAAAAGGTCATCTACAAAATTAGCTCCGCCCTTCTCAGATTGCTTATGTCAAGTATCAGTTACAATACCTATTACTTTCATATTCGGAAAATAGAAATTCCAAATAACACACATAGTTGACGAGCACAGGTTAGCCTTAAAACAAGTAATATTTTAAAAGATGAAATATTCATCTAAATATAATTTTCTGTTTTCGAGCTGTTTGCTTTCTACTTGCATATGCCTCTTGCACCCCCAACCCCCTTGTGTGGAACTCGCGAATAAAATAAAATGATAAAAATTATTAGAATGCAACATGTTTTTAAAGAGTTTAGAATGCTAGAGACGGGGCCAGCTCCATCATTACTAGTCTGACTACAAGTCCTAAAGTTTCTTTTTGTTGTTTAAACTTAAGTATTTTCAAGTTAGGTTATCTTCCTCTAGTGTGAAACTCTAGAAGAAAGTTATCAAAATTAATAAAGTATATATATATTCCTAAATAGTTCAGTACTCTAGAGACAGGACAAGTCTACATCATGACAGGCATGATGATTTTCCATAGATACCTTGCCTATTATATAGGAAACAATCGTCATTTAATGAGTTAAATCCTGATGTATTGACTGTTGACATAGTAAGTTACTGTTGAAATGAGTTTTCGTCACAGAAATGATGTTTAAATCGGTTGCTTTGGCGTTATTTATTAACATACACTGAAGAAGAAATTAGCATGTCGTGGGATTAAATATATTAACTTTGTTAGATCAAATAACAAATGACGTATAACTATGATGGCACTATCACTGACGTCATCGAAATACTGTCTTGTTGATTTCGATAACGACGCAACATTACTAGTTTATAATGCATATACTTCTGTGTTAATGATGCTAAACAATAATAAATGATAATAAATAATGTGTCTTAGCTGACTCATTATATCTGAGATTATCTGTGTAAGAGTTGAGGATATATCGTACCGTAGTGTATAATATATGTGATGTGTGCTGGAGTTAAGGATATATTGTACCTTTCACTTTATTCCTGTGATTTGTTCTTGAGGTAACGTCATATGCTACCTCACACATTATCCCTATAATTTTTGTTTTAATGACATATCTACTTACAAGTTATACAAGTGATTTACGTTAAGCTATATATATATTTACCCGGTATACAACATTCCAGTATAACTATCGACATTAACACATGGCGAATATAGACTTAATCGATTAAAGAAAAAAATCATTTCACGGGGGAGAAGTTTCCCAGTATACAGTATAAATTTAAAATTGTAAGATATTGTTCATGACATTAAAGATATAATCATACAAGGAACGGTTAAGGTAAGTCATTTCCTTAACACAATTTGAAAATAGATATCACTATTTAATCTTCTGATACCTGTCAGAAAGCTGCATGAAGCGTATTATTTCAGTAGTGTTGGAAAAGTTATAGGAATGTAATATATTTTACAGAGGGAACATGTACCTTTCCAACCAGCCTTACCGACGGAACATGGATAAGTGCCGAGAAGGGAAACCTTCAAATATCAGGGACATCTATTCTGAAATATCCAATGGATATCTCCGGCGTGGCCACCTTTGACTTCAACTGTATAGTCCAGTCCGACACGACCTATCTTTTCCAGTAAGTCTACGAGTATACCAATAAACGTATCACAAAAAAGCTTCACATTTCAACCATAAACCCGTGACAATAGAGCCCAGGGATTACAGCCTATCTGCAAAATACAAAATCAACGAAGATGGTTTCAGAACCGCTCTATCGCAAAGAGGCAAATACACCAGCATATCATGTCTTGAGCGTGTTGGTTTGGTTCTCTTTTGTTTAACGTCATATCGACAGCTAAGGTCATTTAAGGACGTGCCTCAATGTGTGCGATGCAATGCATGCTTGCTTGTGTGTATGTGTGCGGAAGGCATGGTATCATGACGTATGCACCTCATTACGATAGAGCGGATCTAATGCGGACTTTAGAGTGCTGCCCCAATGAAATATTCTATCTGGTTACATTACGGTATACTGATAACGGGTAAACTAGTGGTTGCGAAAAACCTAAATGCCGAACGTTAAGCGGGGTCTTTTTAAGGATCTTACTATGTCCAAGCCTGGGGACAGAGCCCAAAACGTTAACACTAATAAACCAAATTAAGTAAAACGAGCGGCATTGCATATAGATTTTGATTTTGATGACCTAGAAACCATGTAGCTACCGTACACAGAAATACGAGTATGTTCTAATGGATGCTTGTTCTTAATATTTATCTAGGGCTGTTGAATTTCAAAACGTATTTGGAGTAATCACTCGATTCTTTCTGTGTTTGGACATTCATGAAGTCAATGGAAACGTCCTTACATATTTCTTGGGAACAGGTACGTTAATATGTTTTTTGTTGTATCTTTCAAAATGTCGGAAATGATATTAAGTAGTTGTTTGATATATGTTTAAGAACCTTGCATTTCGTTTATTCCTTATTTGGTAATGATAAGACCGTAGTTCCTGACAAATTGTTTGCGAACCATGGCATCTGGGTTAGAATATTAAGAGGCACAATTATGTTATTCAGGTAATATTAACTTAATTTTACACAAATCAAAAGTCACAAATGTTCAACTTGTAGATGTTTGTGTTGTTACCAAAGTGCAAGGAGAGATACTTAGCCAACACATGTGCCATTTTATAGATAGACTGGGTAGTAGTCTTTAGCAATCGCAATTAATGTAGAAACAAATAAAACGCAGTGTTTCCCTTTGTATCTATTAAGTGGATATTTCTTCAGGTAGATTCACTCTGAAGACAAAAAGCTTTTGGCTCGTAATGAACAATCGTTTTTATCTTTAATCAATGACGGATACTAAGATGTTTTACGTTTATCCATATGGATACTAGTGATATTTTTTAATTTGTTTTACAGAGTATGACGTCTTCGTCAGAGATTTCATATTTCCCTTGGCTGAAGATATTGCCACTATGGCACAAGCGTGTAACAGAGCTACTCCCTACGAAACACATACTTTTATAACACTTGTCAAAACTGGTAGGTGGGAACTTCTGTTAATTGATTGCAGATAATCAATATGCCCTTTATAAGCGTTTTAGCAGTATACAGCGAAAAAAGCACAGCCTTAAACCAAAAATTGACAGATACGTGTGTATTATAAATAATGTGCCTTTTAAGAACAGGTAAAAATAGATATATTCAATTTCTTTATTTCTTTTTATTTTAGAGGAAAGTTTAAAATAGTGGAATATTTGTATTTCTTACACAGTTTTCTACAAACATCGCTACATAAAAAAAAAGAGTTTAACATCTGTATCAGCATTGAAACCTTGTTACATGTATACTACGTATATGTATACTACCATAATGTGTATAGTGTCATTTAGGTGTTATAAAGGTATCGACAATATATCGTAGGAAACAAAAGTTGTTTTTTTAAACAAAACGAAATAGGGATTTTGAGATACAATGGCTGTACCTAAGGCTGCAAATGTTAGTTTTGCTGTAAATGAAAATGACGTTTTCAGTTGTCAAATTAAGCGTTTATAATTCAATTTTCATGTTTATAATTGCTTCAACATTGATATAATTTAAAAAAAAAATCTTGACCTTGTATAGACTAATTTTTTGGCAAGTTACCTATTTGTAGTTCGAAGATTACACAAGATGTCGTATTCATTTTATAAACAAAATATTAACCTCATTCATGTATCAATATCTTCGTTCAGGATCCGTCGATGATGGCTCAGCACCAATTAAATGCCCGGATGACGTCCTTTCAGTTTTTGATGACGTAGCAATTGCTGATCAGACTTGTGCCAACAGTATCCTTGACGTGTGTTCAAACCAAACACAAATGAACTTTACCTTGGATGCTCCCTGTGCAACAGAAAAAACTCTCGCCAGTATGTTTTTTTAGCTAGATAGTACATGTAGCTGTCTTCTGTATTCAATATCTTATTTCGAAATATGCTATTTCTTTGTAGGATAATTATGCAGGTCGATGTTTTGATTATGCTCATTAGTGTGCCGTATGGTTTCGTTATCATTACCAAAGCCCTCAAATTGTTGGTCGATATTTTATATTTGCGTGTTTGTCACTACCAAAGCACTTGTTTTGAAGGCGTGACATTACTTGGATTTGACCACCTAGAATAAGACGGTTGTCGTTAATAAAGAAGAAAAGCTTATCCTTCCGGAACACCTGGTCTTATTGTCTTTATATTCATTTTGTTCATATTTACCCTTGTTTTATCTAATTTTGGTTTAGTTGACGCAACGGTTTTCCCATGTTATTTGTTTTCCTTCCTAATATGGTATAATTTGAAGTTCATATATTTACAAATATGGAATTTTCTCATGCCTTTGTACACTTTATAGTTGTAACATTGTGATGTAGGATCATTCATGCATTATTTTGATATTACTACGTAAAGAAACGATTGATTAAATGTCACTCATTTCAGCTGCAGGACAGTACACCTGTATACATCACATCACTTCCGGTCAGACAACCTATCTCTCACTTTGGAATAACGATGCTTCGCCGACGTACCAATTTTCCTGTTTTGTGAGTATGCAATATTTTCGTACGGATATTTAAGCAATTTCATCCAATCATTCCTCACGAATGAATAACTAAAAAGGGTTATTGTGCGTTAAGAAGATAATAAAAATAACTAACAAAATTATTGTCTACCAAATACGGAAAGACAAAAAATGTGGTAGGAAAATCAGTACAAATAATTACGTACTGAGTTCTGATGTATTGTTTCGTTTCATTTCTTATTTGATAACTTTTTACAACTTATTGGAACTCATTAAACATAATGGCTTTAAGTCGGTGATTGACCATCCTCGATACTACAGGGGTTACGCTCATTTTTCTCTGTACACCCCTGGAATATGTCTTAGCAAAATTGAAGGCACGCGGGTAATTATTTGATTGGGCTCAGGTAAAAAAAACAACACTGACCGATCGCGAAGGTTGATACCTGTCTTTTGAAGATTACAGAGGAGCGTCACCCGACTCCATAGCCATCCAATTATATGCGACCGTCAGATTCTTTTGATGTACATCAAAGGATCACACTAGTCTTATCGTTGTATCCACAAACTGGTGTACGCCGAGCTTTTGTCATAAATTTTGCTGTGACATATTCCAGGCGTGCAGAGAGCGAAAGTGATCGTAAACCCTTCAGTATCGAGGATAGTGATTGACCTTCACTTCACCTTCCTTCTAAGTATTTGAAGTAGACTCAGGAGTTCGTATTGAAAGTTACAGAACAATGTACATTAAAGAAGTTGAGTTACTTTAATGTATAACTTTATCTTGAACTATAGACCCCAACCCCTCCCCACAAATTGTAAGCAGTGCCTGATGAACAAATATGAATAAGTATTTGCAACTTATATTCATCACTCTTTCTGGCCAGGATGTAAGCGGGGTCTTAATGTGGGGGGAAAACGAAGTACCCAGGGAAAACCAACGTGGTCGCACAGGTGCTTCCACAACTTTTCACGTCCGATCGGGGAATCGAACCACGGCCGCCTTGGTGAAACGCAAGTGTGCTACAATGTATCCACTGCGCCATCCAAACACCGTGAAAAAATATTATAGCACAGACATGTTTGTTAACGTGCAATATACTTTTATTCCAGGCGTTTCAGAGAGTCGATGATGTTGTTACAGCAACTGAGACCGCCAAGTACTGTACGGCCACTACAGACCACGTGACACCGGGTACTCAGGACAGCGTCACTGGCAAGACCATTGTTGTAAACACTCCCTCTCGTAAGTTCTCTTACAATTATCAAAAGATTATCATTTCATGGATTATCCATCGTTGTACCAACACCCTCTCGTAAGATCACGTGAACACGTATTTAAACATTGTCACCTAACGGATTCATATACTCAATAAAAATCATGTTTTGCACTACCAGACGATTACAAAGCTATCCTATATTCAAACAAGAGGCACAGGGGCCAGTATCGCTCATCTGGAAAATAAAGCAACTTTGGAAAATTATTCTTATTACATATCACAACTATTTCCAAATATTGACTCTGTCTCTTAGCAACACTATGCCCTCATTAGGTCGTTTCTTTCTGCCCCAATGAATGGGGGAAGAGTCTAAACATTAATCTCAATTTCCCCTAAAAGTAACCTTCTATTTATACAAAATTGAGTCCCCTTAACCAAAGGATGCTCTACACAAACGTTTGATAAAATCCCTCCAAATAAACTGAAGAAGAAGGACTTTTAATATTTATTACTATGTTCCCTGTACTGGACCTTCCCTTTTGCTCCCAGGGGGACCAAACTCTCTGTTCAAGCAAATTGAATCCCCCTTGCCAAATAATTTATATGGACGGGGCTACACCCTCCGTTTATACAAAATACAAATGAGTTCCTTTACCCAAGGATTCTCTATACCAAATTTTGTTAAAACCCCATTAGTAGTACAGGAGGAGAAGGATGTTTTTAATCTACCTCAAATTCCCCTATTGTGTTTATTCAAAATTTAGTCCGAGTTGCCCAAGGATGCTCCAGGCCAAATTTTTATAAAATCCCCCCAATAGTACATAAGACATAGGATTTTAAAGATGTAAACATCGATTTCCTCTATTGGGTCCCGCCCTGCTGCACCCAGACGGGCCACACCTAAAATTAAGTCCGCTATGAAACGGATGCTCAAGGCCAAATTTTGAATTTGAAGACTTAAACCTCAAATTCCCTTTCCAGGCCCTGCCCCTCTGCACTCAGAGTGGCCACTCTGTTTATACAAAATTTAGTCCCCTTTACCTAAGAATGCTCCAAGTCAAATTTGGATAAAATCCCTGCAAATAGACTTAAAATTCTATTCTCCCTATTGGGCCCCGCCCCTCTGCGCCCAAAGGGGCTACACACTCTGTTTATACAAAATTGAATCTCCTTTGCCTAAAGATGCTCAAGCCCAAATTTGGATAAAACTTGAATCAACGACGATACTGTTACTCTTTGCAAACCTGTTCAATTAAGAATTTTGACTTTTGTCTCTTACTTTCTATTTACAGAGAGCTGTATTGCAGTAGGACGTAAGTTCGCTTTTATATTGTATTAACATATTATTGATTCGGACTTATTATAACTTACATGCATGTTACAATATATTTTAAGTAATTTGTAGTACAAGTTTGCAGATTTACATTTATTTACAAAATACACGCATACTAATAAAGCATACGGACAGGTACATATAAATGCAACAGCTATACATGTATCATAAATTTTAACTGTTATCAAGTTAATTAATTCACAGATTTACCATAGTCAAAAAGATATTTCGAAACTTCAATATCAAATTAATCAGAACATAATTAAAATCTTTCTCTTTCATTTTTAACTATTGATAATTGTATTCTTTGCTTGAGCAACAAGTTCTCAAGTTAATTAATTCACAGAATTACCATTGTCGAAACATTATTGCTTCATCTAAAAATGAAAATAAACAGAAAATCGTTCAAGTCTATTTCAAATATTGATATTTTTGCATTTTACACTTCAGCAACAGCAGCTAGTGGGCCCGATGCAGGGGTCACAATTAACTATAATGGGCTGTATGCGCTCCTTTTGATTCCATTGTACATTCTGCTATCGCTGCTCATCCTCCTGATCCTCTGTTGTTGCTGCGGGTATAGTAAAAAGAAAAAGAAGACGACAGAGAAACATCGTCCCGAGTCACCAATAATTGTCATTTCTAAAGCGGAAACAAGCAATTTGAAGTTCGGCATGCGCAGTGAGCTTTACATGAAGCGCGGACATTTTGGATTGTTCCGGCCGAAGAAATCGCTCGTGATACCAAGCCATCCATCTTTCCTGCCTTGTGTTTTGCCTCTACCTCGCGTGGAGCCAATTTATAAGGATCCTTTTCTTCTTGATGAACCTGCAACCTCTACTAGAACGGTTGAACCCCTTAGGACCCTTAAACCTCCTTCCTCTCCTGGTATTGGGGGATTATACAGCTTCGATGCTGTGGATGACATAATGGGACGATAGATGGGAAGGAGTGAACAGCTCAAACGCGTGCGATACTGTTTATTGATAAATTTATGCATAACATGTTGTTTTCTCGAAATATATACAACTAGATAGCTTCTATGAGGCAGACTTGCTATAATGCATGCCTGTCATTCCCAATAAAATGTGTGCTTTGTTGTTAATGATGCAGGCAAATAAATATAAATTCCGGTGACAATAAACGTTATACATGTAAGTATATATATATATATATACATCTAAAGAGGTGAAAGCGCTAGGGAGGTACTAAGAAACTTTGTCATTTGTTTATATACATATATATATATGTCCACTGAAAGGATGACATATAAATGCGATATGGGTTTACCTTTCGTTAAAGTCCCACACAAGAAAGTAAACAAAATCCTATTTGATACTTGGTCATTACAGTCGTGACAGATTTTACAGGTATCAAATATTGTTTGCAATGATATTGTACAGTTCAACACTAAGTTTTGCAATTTTAGGTAATGCTTGTTTGATACAGTTTAATTGTACTAGCTTTAGTGATAACTGTTCAGGAATTTCGTTTTTAGTTACACATGTTATTACCATACCTCATCTTCATGATAGCGTATCTGATTGGATGATATTGATCACATGGCAGGGCAATAACACAGTATGTCACCCTCACGCGCTCGAGTTTCCGAGATCATATTTTCCTTAGTCGGAGTCTCTCTAGACAAAATGCGTAAGACTCACTGCAATAGAGTTCCGAATGACTGAAGCAAACGACAACAAATGTGTGTCCATTTCATCATTTTTGGAATTTTTATCATTTCGGAATATCAAAAAAATAACTAACGCCCTTGTTGTAGGGAAACACAATTTTTTGTTTCTCCTCGATTCACGTTTAACTTTAAGCGTTAAGCTTTGTTATCGTAAAACTTGATTGATCTCGGAGAAACAAAGAATCGGGATTCCCTACCACAAGGGCAATAGATGTACATTATATACAGTATGCATTCTAGACGTGCTTTTCAACAGTTCGAGTTTCTTATAATTCATTGAGGACTATTGGTGATTTCTGATCATAGTTTGTAGACTTGTTATTAAGAACACCCGATTTCCAATACAATGTGACCGATTTAATCAGACGAGAAATTTGCTATCACACCATCAGAGTCATTGGAAATAAATTGTTATGTGACAAATGGTTAAGAAATCGTGATAATGATTTAGATCGGCGACAAGAGGAGTTAATGCGGAGAGGAAATTCCTTAATTCCGTAGTTTGTAATGAAAACTGATACGTTTATTAGACGGTTTGGATGTTTCCTGAAGCACTATACACATTTACACTGTAACGATGTATGTGATGTTGTTTATGCAAATAATAGCATCACTTTAAATGGAGTGATAACATATCTATATAGTCAGTGAATGTATTTAATTTAGATCATCATGATTGTTAATTATTACATAAATGTTTGTTATAAAAGTATCTGTGATCAATAAAATATATTCTTTACATTTGCTTATTGTATTTTTTATGAATTGTAATTTTGAATACTTATAACCCTTGTATAGGGAAAATCCCTGAGATTAATGTTTCACGAAGGGCGAAATATGATGAAGAGTGAAAGTTGGTTCGGAATAGATAACCGGCCCGGACAAGTAGGCAATTTCTTCTTTCCCATCGTAGAGCATTCTAATTCTTGACGCACCCTTTTAAATAAACCCATACAATGCACATTAAAAAAGGGGATCACATATTTGTCCTATTCTTTTATCATTTATTTTTTTGTAACCCGATACTGTTTTGTCATTAATTAAAGAAAATATCGTTAAAAACTAAAAACTAAGATACCGATTTTCATGTCTTTGTATATAACAACAGTGTGACACTATTGGTCACCTCACTTCAAAACATAATGACAAAAAAAAATCACTAATTTTTTTCCCCTGTAGCAATATTAAAACTTCCCCTACTTATGAAGTTTCTGTCTAATAAGATATTCAACAAAGGACTAGGAGCGTTAAGGGTCATTTCTTGCCTCATCAGGGATTAACAAATAGTTATACGTAATCTGGAATAAATACAGTATGCAAATACGAAATTTCAAATTGATCAGACAACTGGTATAGGAGATATGACATAACGACAAGAGGTATAAACTAGCATATTTCACAATAAAATGCGTGAAGAGCGTCTGTTGTGTTATTCATGTTGAACATTTACCATTCTAAAGCAAATTAATTAGATACTTTTAAAGTTTTGAAAGCTTCAGGATGAACCAAACACATAAATATTTGACATACTTAAACATTCGTAGAAAGCATTGTTTGTTTGTCATATTCGAAGGCTTTCATTTCTGCAGCTCACTGTCCAAGAACACCATATTTTGCCTATTTCTGAATAACAACGCAATTTTGTTGTTATAGTAGGGCATCTACGCATGCGCATTGAAACAAGAAAATGCAACGAAGCTGCTGGACACCAATTTTGTTTATGAAAATAATTACTGACGGTCTAACAGCCAGGATCGAGGTAACGGATACAACATACTTGAATGTATATAATTATAAGTAAAGAGAATGTATATAAATTGTTAATGGCATTAATTTTGCCGTTCAAAATATTACTTTCACGCTCATGTCCTTACACTTTGCACTATTTTCCCTCAATAATTGTCCCACAGCCCGCAAATGTACATTTTTAACCGCACGTTTAAATGTCAACGATTTGGTAATGAGAATAATAATAATACTGGACCCAGGCATAATTCCTATATATCCAGATCACAAAGTTTAACATCAGTGTATATGATGACGTCCCGAATATGAATAAGTTCATTGTTATCTATCTCATGGTTAAAAAAACATTCAGGTAGTCCCCAGTGTTGATCCAATCGAGATTCAAATGTTTTGACTGTTGGTGACGTAACCACGGCATCTGAAAGGAAGTTCCAATGATTAACAATACGCTCACTGAAAGAATATTTCCTCAAGTTTAGTCTACTCCTTCGTTTTATTAGTGTCAGGCTGTGTCCTCTTGTTCTTTTGTTATTATTTGGAATTAAAAATCCTTCTGTGAAAACTCGATCATATCGTCCATGTGTTAATTTATATACTTAAATCATATCTCCTCTCAACGTTCTATGTTTCAGTGTAGGTTATTTCAGAATCCGCAGTCTGTTTTCAATGCTTAGATCTTTTATTCCCGGTGTTTGTTACGTTGCTCTTCTCTGTTCATTTTCTATTTCATTTATTTATGTTTGTAAATTTTTATTTCCATACGCATGCCCCATATTCCAGATGTTCCTTACAAGTGCTTTATATAGAAGACAGAATGTTGTATCATCTAAATACGTATAAGTTCTTCGGATGATTCCCATTATTGTATTTGCTTTGTTGATCGCATCATGAATATGTTCGTTAAAATTAAGGTTGTGGTCAGTTATAATTCCAAGATCCTTTTCTTTTGTTATGTTCTATTCCGTTTATTATGTCTTTATATAAATGTAGAGCCCTGTTATTTGCCTTCTTTCTTATTTGCAAAACGTTGCATTTGTCCGGATGGAATTTCAGAAGCCATTGATCTGACCATTTTTGGATTTGATCTAGATCATACTGTAGATTTATATTATCGTTATAATTGTAAATATTAGTATCATCTGCAAACAAGTACGTTGTTGCTTTAATAGATTCCGGAAGGTCATTGGTATAAATTACAAAGAGAGTCCTGGGGGATGCCACTTGCTACCTCCATCCATTTTGACATTTCTCCGTTTACCGATACTGGCTCTTTCCGGTTAGTTATGAAACTTTGCACTCATTTAATAATTTCTGGTGAGATTCGTATGATTTTAATTTGCTGATGAGGCATAGATGTGGGACTGAGTCAAATGCTTTCATGAAGTCCAAGTATACTATTTGGATTGATCCTCCTTGGTCGATAACTTCTGTCCACTCATCAATAACCTTCAGCAACTGATATTTCAGTAGTTATGAATGTCCTCTCTATGGTAAGATCTTTCAGTACTGGGATACAACCTTGTGGTTCGACTGTGAAAGCACTTGAGAAATAGTCTGCTAATACGTTAGCCTTATCCTGATCAGTTTGGGGTTAGTCTTAACCTCTTTCGCAATATCCTTTTCGATACTTCTTTTGCATTTTCTTACAAAAGTTTTTACTTTGTTTCTGGCTTTCACATATTTGTTGTATTTCTCTATTTTCCTTGTTTCAAGATATCTTTGCCAGCTCCTGTGTTTCCGTTTTATAGCCTGTAAAGCTTGGTAATCTAGAGGATTCTGTTTTTTCTTTGTTTCTCGGATGCTTTTTGAAATATGTCTATCAATTGCTGATTTAATCATCTTCTGAAACATTTCGTAACGTCATCTTCTGAGAGAGAAGGGACATAACATGATTTGCATAAAAAATACATTTATACTTTTTTGTCAAAATCGCAGCGATTTTTACAAATATTTCTTTGGGAGTGTATCTTGATAAAATAGCACCCGTCTTCTTGATTAGAGCGTCAATTGTAGCCTCCTTTGAAAAATAGTTATTACTTCTCTCGAGACTGCTACAAAGACACATTTTGTCACAATGCTGGTTTTTTTTGTTATCACATATTCGTTTTATACAATTGAAATAAATATATCGTTTTGAACGATTAAATGTTCTATTTCTTACATTTTTTTCACTTCACCTGACGCAAATATTGCTACATCAGAAAAGTGCGGGAATGTGTAGCACATTTTTTTTTACGCTAAGTTCTAAGTTCTGATGACGTCACGCTTGACAACACTACAGAGCGTCATTTTGAAAGGGTTTCACTTTAATTCTGCCGTTTGCTGCTATTACCTGGTAAAATTTCCAGACAAAAATGATATTAATTGTGTAGTTTTGTAAAAATAATAATGTATACTGCAAAGGTAGACAACACAACCACTTATTCTGCCGTAACTTCACGTAAACTTGAAACTGATAATCTACGCAGAGAATAGAGTGAACTGTTCAGATTGGACAATACTAAGAGTGACATCGTCATATGTGAAGATATAATATTTCGTATATCGTAACTGCATTAGAGATATGTTCTTATGAAATGGATAATTCATGATATTTCACTGGTAAAATGTAATAAATACGAATACCATAGAGTTAACTATCATATTTTTGCAGACAGTATGCGGCCTCATTTCCCAGAAGGCTTTTTTTGCATGGGGAAGCACCGGAAGTGGACAAAGTGTTTACAGATCAAACCCCGGAGGCGTTTGGGGGTTTGAAAAAATCTTCACCAGGAAAGATACCCCCAATAAATCAACATGATGTTTTTATGAGGCCGAAAATAGCCCTTAATGCCGCATGTCTTACATCTATAAGGCTTTGTTTTAATTATCAGGAATTCATGCATAGGTGCAAGCTTTTGCAGATAAAATCATATGCTATTTACCCTGAGATGATATGTGACAATCATGGTTAGATATTTATTCACATCTTTTATATTTAAATCATTTTTATCATTGCAAATAAATTAAGTGACCTTTATACTTCATAGATGTGGGAGGGAGACAGTGAGATTGGTCCTTCTGTAGTGTTTGAAACGTTTACCCTTCTGGGCTCCATAATTCCTGTTCCTTTTCTTAATCGACTCAAAGTTGAGACTGTTTCCTTGTATATGACTAAGGGGTACATTCCTTCAATTTTACAATTTACATACTCATACTGTACATGCTACTTATAAATTCTATTGCTAAAACAATGTCCGTGTTCGATATGAGAGTGATTTGACAGAAATAAAAGGGCATTGTTTTAGCAATTCTCGCCTCAGTAAGTACAAAACGATTGCGCGATAAAACAGCATTGCATAGTTCAGGAAACTTTATATGATAACTTACCAGGTTTTCAGTGCGAACAAAGGCCTCCCTATGCACAATTGATTAGTATTACAACTGCTCTTTAATGTTACCCGATTTTGTTACTTATTGTGAAAAACAGACGATGTGTAAAATGTTAAATGTAATTGCCCTTGAACAGAGAAACACACAGTATATTAAAAATAATAATGTCGTTCTAATCCTTTCCTTCGTTTTCAACCACAAATTGTGCGGCTTGTAAGGATCCTGTTGACTTCTATTAACCTACAAATTTGAAAAATCTAATTTTCAACTCGAACCAAACTAGGAAATTTTGTCATGCATATTTTATTTATTAAAATCGTTTGATTGGTTTTGAGACTTATTCATTATGGCGTAGATCGTTGTTGACCAGTCAGACCAGTCCAGGGTTATGGTTTTCCTTGCTAAATTGGAATGTACCTCTGAAGTGCGGGAGGATAAATATGTCTTGTCTATGATAAGACGAACAACTCCCGAACAGTTCCTTGCAGGAAACGTTTAACATTTCGGAACTTCTCGGTTCCTATTGTTTACCTTTATTTATCGACTTCTGATTTAGATTTACCCCTGTGAATTAACAGTGTGCTGAATTTGCGTTTTCATTAAACACAATAGCATGTGCCTTACATGGTTCTTTTAGGCTTTATTTTTAAACCAAATGACGGTGATTTATTTGGGAATAATTTGACATGGAAGTGAAAGGTATTCTGGAACTTCCCGTTACATTAACTACAGAGGCATATATACGAGCAACAAAGAAGCCTTGTATATATCTTGCAATTTGATACTACATGACTTTTAAACGTGGACAATGACCTCCACTATGCACAATTGTTTTGTGTTGAAGATGAAAGTACTTTAATCTAAATATTAACATTATACGATTTGATACATGTATTGTACATTAAAGGACAGACGGTAAGTACATGTAACTTGCTAACGGTAAATACCCTCGACAGTTACAAACAAAATTCCTCTTCCTAATTCTCTTCAGCCAAATGTTTTTTGGACGTTTCCTCATGAAATGAATACTTGACGGATTATAATAAAACCCCACAAAGGCGTTTGTTGACATATGTTCATGTGTTTACATGTAACCTGTTTCTTTTTTTTAATCGGTTATCAAACGTTGCCTCCTTGGCCCCCGTTTGACTGGCACTTGTATGTGTGTACGCCAAGGTGATACCTGCGGTCCTTTTTCATTTCTTATTTTACTTAAAGTTAGTGTGTAAGTGCATTATTTGCATCATTTGCAACTATGGGGGAAGTATATTGTTAAATCATGCGATTTTTGTCAAGAAGGGAGATCCATCTGAGACTTGTAAACTATGTCCTAAATATTTGTTGACCTGCGTTTTTTGTTGTTGTTGAACTGAGTACATTAATGTGCGACTTGCGCGTCAGCCTTATAATATCAGCACTTAAGCATAGCAGGGGACAATAATGGTATTGTCTGATCCAAACAGATAACAAACGGGTGTAATTAAGTCACACATGAGTCTCCCCGTTTATAAAGTACATTTGTCAAGTTGATCTTGTACCGAAGAAGGGTAATCTGTACTTGATTTTACAGGTGATTGATTTAGTTTGGTTTTATTTTGCTTAACGTCCTATTAACGGCTAAGGACATTTAAGGACGCGCCTTCATGTGTGTTGTGTATGCGTGTATGTGTGCCGGAGGTAAGATATGTTGGTGTATGTGCCTCCTTGTGATAGCGCGGATCTGATGCCGACTTTATAGTACTATATCGCACTGAAATACCATACAGGCGGCAACCAGCAAAGCATTCCGCCCGGTCACATTATACTGTCAACGGGTAAACAAGTTATTGTCATTCCCCTAAATGCTGAACGTTAAGCTGGGAAAAACAACTACCATTATTAAGGACTTTGGTACGTCACGGCTTGGGGACAGAACCAAATGCCTTCCTCACCTGTGATATCGTTCACCATTAAAGCCAAAAGTGAGGTGTTGCCAAGCAAGGCTCTAGGAAGTAAAAAAATAGTTAGAAGTAGAAGGAAATATAAATATCCCAAGTATTGCAATGGGTGCAGCAGATTTATTTCGGTCGGTTTTGTGTACCAAAGTAGAGGGCACAAAAGCAAATCCCCAATTTTGCAGGTAGTACCCACATTGGTCGCCTCTTACGATACATGACGTTGGAAATAGCAGGCGTATTCTTTTCCCGGTCCCCGACCTGCAGGATAGGTATTATTAAGTCCCTCAAGCGAATTAGGAATTGTAAAGATCTTTCTGCGTTTTATAACAGTGTATTTAGTTGTCGACGCTGTGGTATATGTATTCGTTCTTGCCTGTTGACGCATTTATCTATTTTGACCTTGTGTTGATACTACGCTAAAATTACATGAAATTGTGTATTGTTTTTTGAAATGTGTTGTTAAACTTCGTCACAAAGCATTTAACCAAATAAACGACGGTTGCTCTACGCTAGGAGTAATGAAACATAATTACCAAATCTTTTAGCATTATAAAAAAATAGTTGCAATATGAAACCTTACTGAATACAATAACTTGATTGTTTAGGTTGGATGTTGGTTTAGTGCGTTTCGTTTTATTTCACACTGTGACTGGATGTAATTTAAGTGCTCGTATGCAGCATTTTTTTGGTGTAAAAAAGACTATATGATCAAAATGCACGAGTTCACACACACACAAATGAATAGGAAATGGAAACTGAGATATTGTGCTATAAAACTGTACACGTTATGAAATATATTATGTTCACCTTCATGAAATGGTAAAACATTTTTAAAAGGTTGGTTTTCGGTTTCTTTATAGCTGAACCTGTCGTTAATACAAGGAAACAATGGAAGCATTGTTAAACTTTCAAGTTCGTGACCGGACATAACCAAACAAATCGTTTAGTTGTTTCACTCATGTTCTTCCTGGTATCATTTTTTTATACATAAATCTTTGTATCGTGTTTCCAACGCGCACTATTTAACTTAATTCTTTAACATTTATAATTACTTTCTAAAATGGATTTGATGTATTGCGTTCCGCTCCTGATACTAGGGATCCTCTTTCAGCAGATCGGTGAGTGTATAATTTTATACATTGTGTATGTCGCCTTTTTATCTTATAACGTTATAATGATCATGAATACATTGACAAGTATACCCTAAGATAAAGAAAACTGTAGGAAGGCATTTTAAGGTAACGGTTGCTGAGCTGCTCGACATACGACATTCAAAGATAACATCTTCTTATAGAAATGAAGCAACAAAACGAAATATCATACCTGGCTTATGAATATACGTACTGCCAATAACACTAACTATACACTGAGTTGTCAGCACCTCAAAACTCTCCGAATCTCAACGGTGTCGGATAATTCCACATTTTCATATAGTAGTGCACTCTGGCCCCACACCAGACATGTGTCTGTCAAAATGTCTAAATCTTGTGTCAGGGCCAGTGGAATCTCGGACTTAGGTCAGATGGCTATCGGTGACAACGCGGCTTGGAATTAAAACACTGTTGTTGATAGTTCTTGTTGTTTATTTCAGCCGTGGAAAGCTCCTCAGGGTACATGCATAGTTTTTTTTTCAAAAGTGATTGATCAAAGCAATTATAGAAGAAGTTTTTAATGTATCGTTACAGTTTTGGTAATAGTACGCGGAACGTTAATAAATAACCCTGTTTAAAGGACGAACAAAGAATACCCGAGTCGCCAGGAGTTCATTTAGTGCCGATCAACACATTTGGCGTCAGGCGCTGTTAAATATTCTAGACCTCATGAAAGACATAATGTATGATTAAGCCGACAGTCGTTGTAACACATATTCTATATGTCGTTCTTTGTTTCTTGTGCGGAAAGCAAATAAGAGATAGAAGTATCTAATTGTCAAAAAGGTCGTCGTCGCCATAAAATAATGAACACTTTTTTTCGCTGCATCACATTCACTTTGTTCTGGATAAAAAAAAGGTTGTAATAAACTTACAGGTATAAACACAATAGTACCCACCCTTTGACGGGAAGTATTTTTTTCCGGCCACACAAAACAGAACGTTCTTGCAACGCGTATTCGTAAAGCCGCGGTCACACCTTACGGTCACGCACGTAGTTGACCGTAGTGGGGGATGACTGTAGTTGACTGTAGTAGACCGTAGGTGACCTTATCTAACCCTAACCTTATCTCATACACTCGTACTGTGAACGTACTTCAAAACGTAGTCCAATCTTAGTAGTTGTCCCTATTTGACCCTACTTGACCGTGGTGTTTAACCGTAGTGCCATGTTACTACGATCATGTACGGTAAACACTACGGTCAAGTTGGTTCAATTACGGTCAACTAGGGTCAACTACGTTCAAACTACGGTCACAGTAGGGACTTGGCATCCAATCTCACCGTAGAGATATTTTGAACATGTTGGAAATTTATGGGCTAACCATAGTCAAATAATGGGTTTCTTGAAGTTCAAACTACGTTTATAACTACGTCTAACTACGTTTAATACGTTTAACTAAGGTCACCTACTGTCTACTACAGTCAACTACGGTACACTACGTGCGTGACCTTAAGATGTGGTCACGGCTTCTGGCAGAACAGTGGGTAACATGTGCGTTAGGCATAGCGAAACTGTCTATCAATTAAATGGCATTGATGTTGATAAGAATGTTGTAGTTTAAATATCCTCTCCATTGTCATTTTGAAAATTCTATTTTTTAATTACAATAAATGATATAATTTGTGTTTGGAGCAGCTCCAGAATGCCAATACCCCAGTCAGCTTAAAGGCGAATGGGTTACCAGTGATCGTGGGAAATGGACTTTTGTCAACGAAACAATTGTACGAGGAATTACAGTAGACATGCCAGGTTTAAGGACATTGGATTTCTTCTGCATAGACCAAGTCGGATCAACGTATCTACTACAGTATAGTATTATTATTTGCTTTAATTAAATAATGAAAAGACTTCATTGTGTGCTTTGTAGTAGAACTAAAATATGATGATTTTCATTTTTATGACAACTCTCAAACAAAAATATCAATTTGGGCTCATCAGAAGACATGTATGTTGAAATTGAGATAACAACTACGATAATCTGTATCACGAATTTGTTTTCAGAAAGAAACCATGTAGAAAATCAAAATTAAACAATTTGTCAATCAAACATAAATGTCAGGTGACTTAAATCTAGTAATCTGAATGTTAAATTAAATCATTTATTTTCCACGTTTTATTAATAATTGTGTATCAATAAATAATGCAGTAAGCATCGCCTCCATTAGTTCATATTTGTTAAGTTGTGTCAAATATAGAAGCGGGAAATTATGACACCCCTGTATTTTTTTATTTTCTAGGGCGGTGCAGTTTATCAATATCTTTGAGAAAATAACTCGATTTTTCGCATGCTGGAACGTTACGGAAATATCAGAAGATGTTTTCAAATATTATTCTGAAACAGGTAACATCTTACTTAAAACACTTATTTATAATTTAACGTGTATATTTCAAACTGATAGTTTGATAGTGAAAGCCATACAAGCAACGGGTAAGCAGTTTTTTTTAGACTTGTGTTGTCATCAGACCGGCTTGATAGCCACTTATCACATTTATTAGTCATGGATTTTCCATGAGATGAAGATGTGGTTTTATGAACATGAGAGGAAGCGATATTGACCAAGACGAAGTCCAGGTCAGTAAAACTTTTGAGGTCCATGTAACCACATATTTACCAAAATTCAAGTTCTTTATTGCTAAATTAGAAAGGAGGTTATGCTGTGTTTATTATTAAACATGATGGAATAAATTTGCAATGAGAAAAACACCGTATTTGGTAGAGAACATTGTGAGGTTTCAATCGAAGTGACGTCTTAACGAGAATATTGCCTATTGTTTCTAAAAATAGTAACTCCGAGTCAATATAACAAATCACCGACCTTTACATGATTAAAACTATTACCCAGTCAATGATAATGTAGCAATAAGTTGTGTCACTGATATTTCAGATGACAGAGAGTATAATGTTATATATAACAATTCGTATTCGCTTTCAATTAAACAGATACAAAAACCATTTAAAACTTAAAGAACAAATTCCAGTGTTCCAACTGTTCAGGTTATTTAAATAAACATATACCTTCAGGAAGCAGTTAAGATGTAATGCGACAAATATATTAATATGACATTCATCAGAGGGTGACTTAGCCAAATGTCACCCTGAAGATGTCTATGTCACCCGAGCCGACGTGACTCTCTAATGAATATTGTATTCATTTATATCAACCAGTCAATAAAAGGGGTGTTGTATGTGTAAACAAGCTGTTGTATTCATATCAATTTAAAAGAAATCAAAATTTTAATTGCTGTACAATCTCATTTTGACAACAACAATTCTTCTTTCGTCATTCTAAAATTCTCTATGAAAATATACGAAGCTCGAAACAGTCGAACGCAGTTTTTATTTGGGCAGTCGACATTCTGTGACAGGGCGTTGCTAATTACCCTCTTATGAACTCAATGCCACATGAAATGTGAAAGAGGTTTTAAAAAATAGCTGAATAATAACGAAAAAGCATCTGATAAACTTCTTTTTCACAGAATATGATGTTTTTTTGGCGGAAAATATTTTTGGCACAGTGGATTATATAGCCACATTAGAGGAGGCATGTAACAGACGAACGAAGCCGACCTCATCCAAGACGTTCAATATCATTGCGAGAAAAAGTAAGTATTGTCATCCTTTTACACGTTTTAAATTGTTTTGAATCTTTTAATAGTTCTTTTATTGTATTGAGTCGAATAAACAGCACACAAATGAATTATGTGTGCTTGGTATTATTTTACCAAGTCAAATGAATAGGACAAATAGTGAAAAAATGCTTGTTTCCTTCCTTTCTGATCGATATTTTGCGATTTTGATGTATGTATTTAGCTTAAGGTACAGCGTATCACTACATCAGTTAAGATCGCGAAAAAGAGTTCTACTCGGAATATTTCTTCAAGTATTCTCCCTACTATATAGAAGATGATGCAACCAAATGAAGCTTTTCAAGCTTAGAGTAAATTTCCATGTAAGGTTATATGTTTTGCAGTCCATAATTCGATACTAATTTTGATGCCGATCTTGTATACTTTTGTATGAAAACATTGGTAAAGTGAAGGCTTTTCAGGACTCGCACAACTAAATCATTTACTATGTGTTATTACTAAGCTTTTGAGCTGATAGCTTTAATATTTGAAGTTAAACACTAGTGACAACTGTCTAGATTAACAGATACATACCTGTCAAAGGCTTTAAGGGTTTGAAGGTTTAATGGCATATAAGAGCCCTGCAGGCGTCTGCTTTTGACAGCCCAAAGTTTACAAGCCAAACCGTCCCCTGACATTTGACTCCACATCAATCCGCCATCACATATTTAAATCTACTACATGTAAAACTATACGTTTTTTTAAAGTTAAATATCTGTGGATTTCATTCAATCTAAAATATGTCAACAAATACCCATTTAAATTAATCAGAGGCTATGTATTTAACAGGAACAAATTTTAGGTGGGGGTAACAATTGTATGTAACACTTGCTGATTAACTGATTTAGTTTTGTGAGGCCTTACAATGTTAAGTTCCCGAGTTCGACTCCTTCATTTCTTGTCTTTCCAAACATTCAAATTTCCAACAAGTACAATTTCGCAAAATGCATGCTAATGTGATTTTTATGGAAAAATTCTTTTATAGTGGCTTGAACTAATATTTCACAATAGTTAAAATGATAATGTTCTAGTTAAATTTGTCGGTACTCTTTACCTTAAAGTAACGTATTAAAATAGTTGGGTCGAGCAACCTTTGTTAAGCAACATCTAATTCGGTTGTTCCAATTTTTTCCAGCAACATTTTAGAGACCTTTTTATGTGAAATTGTCTCCAGTTACTGCGAATGAAAATTAATTGAATATCGGTGTTACATTATGATATAATACTTAATATCTTCATGAAAGCGATAGTTAAGTTATCGCCGTTCTATCATGAGTGCCGTGCAGGTTTGGGGAAGGAACAGGCCTGCTGTATCCCACTACATCATTATCATAAGAGACGACTAATGTGGGACCCCCTGCAGCGTCAGAGGGTTTCTTCTGTATCTTCTGCTTAGTGTACATTACCGAGACCAAAAATTGACCTGCTGTCCCTATTGCATTACTTGGGATCTATATCTCCTCTATTTTTACTTCTCTATTCTGTCTTCTCGCGGTGTCTCCTTAGGCATCCGTCTTCATATGACCCTGGCTGTTGCGAGGACGTTTAACCAACCAAATATACCATGAGTAATGAGGCATTTGAACCTCCGTATGCTGCTTGACACAGGCGAACTCTCGTTATCATGCCATTTGTTTCAGATATCTGACATCCTTGTGAAAAACGGACAACTATAAACTCCGACTACAAATACTCATGAGGGAGAAGTCTCCTTTTTTGTAGGGAGTAAACCTCTTTATGGGGTTGGCGTAGCCTTCAGATGGGCTTTTTTCATAATAAATATTATAATAAAAAAAGAATGATCCTTACGGAGGACAAAACAGTTTAAAAATCTCAGCAACACGTCTTTAGTACTTTCATGTCTCACACTCTGTTATATATATTTAAAACAGCAAGTCTAGAAAGTGGAATGGCTGCACGTAAATGTTCCATGGATCTGCGTGACGTATTTAAAAACGTCACTTTCATGAGAAACGGCGCTGTGTGCGACAACGTAACTATGGACGGATATAGGGATGACCGAAAATTGATGTTTGCCTCCCATTTGACCATGAACGGTTGTTCATCTGTAGTATGTAAGTAAAATGTTTGAATATAATTTTTATGTTATAGTTATACAATTTCTCACACGAAAAAACGATTTTAAGACATATCTGATTGTTTCTTCAATATCTGTGTCATTCTGCCGCGGATTGGTGACGTCAGTAATATTAAAAATGACGACCTGTCGTGGTCAAGTTAATGTTCATGACGTCATGAATTATAAGGGTCAGTCTGGGTCACTGACGTGATTAACAATCGCAAACCGGGCTTCATATGCAATCAAAAGCCGTGTTACGTGTACACCTGAAAAGAATTACATTGTAGAATGATGTTGATGTTAACCGTCATTGGGTTGGGCCGTCCCATCTAAAGATGGTCACTACCACTGACAAGATACAAATGTACGTCAACACAGAACATCAGTAACCCAATTCATATACCTCAACCTCAATGGATGCATATGGTAATCACGTCGTCTGTCCGTCCGTCCGTTCGATCATAGTAAAAACACTTGTATAGAAGATTTCTTATGAATTCTTATGAATGGGACAGGGAAATTTTAAAAAATGTAATCATGTTCATATTACGTACCTAATATGTATTTTATATCTACATTTTTTATTATTGTTCATTTTTATTGTACAGTATCTGGAGAATATTCATGCTTGTATCATGTGGAATCAGAAGGAACGACATTTGTATCAGTTTGGCATAACGAATCCTACAGTTTCTCGTGTATTGTAAGCAGTTTTTTTGTTCTTTTGTTACAATTTTGAATCAATTTATTTTATATGAATTGATTTAACAATATCAGGTCTCAAGTAAAGATATGACATTCAGGAAGAATCGTAAATGAAATATTTATATACACAATAAAACCTCGATATAATGCCCCTCGTTTCATTTGACAGCTCGTTTACCGCTGACGATTTCAATGTCCCATTTTCTCGTCTTCTGAAGAATTCCGCTTTACGTTTCCTTCAATTTATCGCCAAACCCCCTTTTATTGCAAATATATCTCTAGACAAATGATGGCAGTATAACGAGGTTTTACTGTATTTAAATAATGAAGTCAAGGTAAAAAATATATTCTTTTATATTCTTTCAAATTATTACTTTAATCAATTATCTCGCTCTCTTTTTCCTACGACCGTTTTAAGTATTACATGAAGTTGTTTTAATAATTGATTCCAATATTTTTGGTAGGCATATCGAAAAGAAGGCGATATTATCTACGCCACGTGGACGATGATGTTCTGTAGTGCCAATTTGAGTGAAGATGACCCAAATTACTATCGAAGAGATACAAGTTTAGAAACAGAAATAATATTTTCAGGATCTGAATATGCAGGTATGATTTATTTTGCATTTTAAATAATGCATACAGCTTCTGCATGTAAACATATATAATTATCTTTAAGACACATTTATGTAATGTTCATTTAGTGGATGTCCAATGATTTCAGTGATTTTATATAAAAAATATATACATTGAATTTTTCGTATTATATAATTCCTGTCATACCACTATACAAAGTTTGTTTCCACATAGTAGTATATGCATGCAATACAATTACTTTCGCTTTAATGAACATTATCTATGTTGACATAAAATGCCGTTGTCATTTTGTTTTATAGAGTATATTGATATACAATGGCGTACAGGCATTGCTATTTGATATCTTTTGAAAGTTGATCTATCAACCAATGTCCATAAGATGTATTCAAATATGGATATCACATAATTGTTTTACTATGCTTTCGATTTGTCATGTGTATTCCATGTATTGCAATGGACACCTGTGTTATGTTTGTCTATAACAGTCTTGTTGTGTCATGTAAATGCTGTTGTGGTGTGTTGTTATATAGCGTCATGTCATGCGTTATTGTTAAGTTGTCCATCGTTCTATTGTTATAATGTCTTTGTCGTGGCATCATAAGGTGTGCTATTACTGTCTCTATGAATGAAATGAAGTATGTGTATGAGTTGTAATAAACTATATTCGTTTGAAATAATGTTATATTCATTCCAACATGATTATACAATAAATGTCTACATTATATTATTGGAAATATACAAATTGTGTTTTCAAATATGTTTTACTTTGTATTATCCATTTTGTATCAACATAACGTGTATGGTTTTGCATTACACTATTGTTTTACTAAAACTAGTTTTAAACTACTGAAATATGAACTTTTCAATATTATCATTATATTCCATTTGGTGTATCAATGAATGCATTTTACACCAACCTACCTTAACACAAGATATTCAGGAACAGTTTCCAGGATGACGGAGGTAAGTTGCCCATCATGATCATCACGATCATCATCATCATCATATCATCAGCGTCATCATCATGATCATCATCGTCGTCGTCGTTGTTGTCATTATAAACCAACGCGATTTTTTTAATCAATTAGATGTTGGTATTTAGTTAATTGAATAACATATTTGTCTACTTGTATTCAATAAGCAAAGAACGATAACTTACTCTTATTCAATGGTCTCCTTTAGTAATATTCAATGTTGAGATTTTTCTATATCAGCACAAATTTATTTAACTTTATTTTGTTTAATTGTCAATTGACATTTAATATGATCATTTGCTCAATACTATTGTTTTAGATTTTTTTTTTGTGAAACCCAATTTATTCAAATTTAATTCGAATTAAATTACCGGGGCTGTATGTTCTTAAATCACTTAAAAGTAAATGTCTAAGTCTTAAAGAATGTTTTGGACGAAAAATATATATTTTAAAAACTGTTTAGTCAATTCGCTTCATTAACGTAGAATAGGCCAATGGTGTGTTCGCCGTGCCCAACTAGAAGTAAAACATATGACCATGGTTCGCTGAGTTCAGTATACATACACATTTTTACCTCAATTGATCCGTTGTTCTATCGGGACAATTGCCCTTACGTAGCCTTACAATCCCATATCCAATACAAATCCGATTGAATCGAGTACAAAGGTAAATTATACACATTCAAGGTGTGTAACAGGAACGCATTACTCACTATAAAGCCAACATAAGTAGCCATTATGTTACACTGTACCTACCTTTCAAACTCTAAATGTCTACCACTTGATTTCATTAAAAAGAAAAATGGCGAGATGTAGATATGTCCGAGTTGCAAGTGTTTTATTCTTATCTATAATTGCCTATATCTCTGATGGTGTTTCTACGGGTATGTATATGATTAAATATTCTTATTTCTTTAAGCTACATTAAGATATTCTCTTATTTTTACGAGGAGTATAATTTTATCTCTCTTTCAACCAAACAGCATTTGATGTGCGTTATGTTTGCAAATAATCTATATCACTATTTGAAATATACAGTTAAGCAGGTTGTTATGTATTTATATATATATATATTTGTAACTGTTATTTATGGCTATATTTAATCATTTATATTATATGTTTATATTACTCAACGTAGGTGTATGATATATGATATGGTCCAAGTTTGTTTTAGCACTAATTCGTGGTTTTTATTCTTTCAATATTATACAATGTATGCCAGATGTGTATGAAAAAAATACAACATATCGTTTGAAACCCAAATACTATTGTATATGTAGTGACGCCATGTACGTTTCCGGAAGGACTAAGAGGAGTATGGATAACATCCGATAGAGGGGTGATCCGAATTAATTCATCAACACTACATGGATACCCAGTCAATATACCGGGGTTTAGAATCCTTGATTTAACATGTGAAGGTGTTCAAGATACCAAATATATATTAAGGTTTGTCTTAACTAAAAATATTTACATTTGTATGATTAATCAAATTTGTTTCCGGGTTTGTTATTTTTCAAAAATTAATTAAGAAGGTTTATTAGATACCAAATAATGAGGTTTAATTTATTATATTCATAAGACTTTATAATTGGTAATATCTATTAAATATATCATCATGCCTGTTATTTCTGATATTCATATACTAATTTGCACTTGATACCACATATACTTTCAAGATTGTCATTTTTGAAAAACAATCCATGGGAAGAATAGCTGTAAAAGGTTTGTTACATTTAGTATGTGAAGTTGAACTATGTACCACATTCATGTTTATGTTAGTCATTCTTTAATAATTCATAATATTAGTTTTTTTAATGTGACTGTACCTTTTTATTTCAGGTCTGTCCAGCAGACGAATGTATTCGGACAAACAGTCAATATGTTCCTGTGTCTGGACATACGACCTAGTCAAGACACCTACGTGTACTATATTGGAACAGGTAACATATCTTGAATAGGTTTAAGAATAACACTTGATGCTCTGGTATAGTTTTTATTTTTATTTTACGTTTGCCTGATTACGTTTTATCGCCAGTCTGTACATACACATTTTTCATTTAGGTTTTACAGCTTAGATTGCTTTGTTAAGTTGATACTTGATTGATTAGTACATGTCACATAAACGACTTCTAGCTCCTCTTATATATATTGCGTCTTTACGGTCTTATCAATAAAACTTTCATACCATATTGAGACAGTCTCTGATTCAAGGCTAACTGTTTATGACCGAACGTTTTAATAAAACGACCGGGCGAAACAAACAGTCCTCAGATTTAAATCACTGCTACCCTTTCTAGTAGTGGCACAGTCTATACACTGAATACTTTACTCACTAATAATTTGAAAGTAACCAGTGTGTTCTGTTAATTTGATATAATTAATTGATCAAAACAACAGTACGGGGACAATATAATTCATTGTGCATACTATAATTGTAGGTGGAATAAAAATGCGTGACTTATGTTTATCCTTCAAGAACAACATTTAATAATGTATTCTAAAATAATCAGAAAATTAAAAAGTCATAATGAAGATATGTTATAACGTCACTAATATTTTGATAACTCTTTAACATGGATCATTTAATTTCTGTCAGAGTTCGAGAGCTTCCTTAACGATGCTTTGTATGGAACCATTAATTCAACCGTGACGACGGCGGAAGTGTGTAACCGTGCGGAACCATTGGATGGAAGCTCAGCTGTCATGCTTGTCAAAAACAGTAAGTAAAATACATGATTGTGTACGAAAGAGAGTGACGGGAGTGAAGAGGTCATAATATGATCAAGACGTCGATAATTCTGTTAGTTATCGTAATAATTTTGCTCATTTTTCATACGTAAGCAAGAATTGGTTACTCTCTCATGCCAATCATAAAACCTTAAAATACAGTAAATTAAACATTGGTGACTACAAGTGTAAAAGGGAAAGCTGATAAAAATGTTTTTCTCCAAAATTAGCTATCATTCGAAACAGGTCACGCGACCAATTAACTGACATACTAAAGTACGGAACGTAAGGCACATATGATCCGGAAATTAACACTCATAAGATCCGTACAATCCAATATCATAAAAATTAGGAATATTATATAAAAACAGATAAAATAATACTTTAAATACTTATCAACTATATATATTCCAAACGACTGTCAACGACGTCATATTTAGGTAATAATTAAATCCTTTTTATATAACTATATAAGTATGCCATTTTCATGTTGAAATAACAGATCTTTCCAGTATTCGAATTTTTTGAAGTACAAATAAACCTTGTTTTTGAGAAAAAGAAATGATATCATAGTTATTGCAATTTGCTATAAACTGTTAATGGTTTTGTGACAAACAAGCGATTGACTTGAAACTTTATGGTAAATTTCACAGTTACAATGCCTAGAGTTTAATACACGTAAGGTACGAAACAACGTAATTCGCAAGACACAAACTGTGAATACTTGGGCAGTGTATTGGCAAGATATATCGAAATATGTTTGAAATATATTTGCAGAATTCATTTAATGTAAATAGTACATGTATATTACGTATTTAAAATGTTTTTGTCTTGCTGACAAATCTGCACATTTTTCTATTGTAGAAAATAGCTTAAAATACATATATTTCAAAAGACAAAAAAATATCTGATGATATATTTGAGCGAATACAAGCTTTTCTATTAACATTTTGACTAATGATATGTTATCATAACTTATGGGTATATTTGTGGTATTTACTGAATTCATACCAATCTTTTTTTTCAAATTCATTTTTGAGCAACTGATTTTTT
Source organism: Mizuhopecten yessoensis (assembly GCF_002113885.1). Classification (NCBI taxonomy): domain Eukaryota; kingdom Metazoa; phylum Mollusca; class Bivalvia; order Pectinida; family Pectinidae; genus Mizuhopecten; species Mizuhopecten yessoensis. The sequence continues at coordinate 509,006 of NW_018408901.1, read as the reverse complement.
ATAGCCGTTTAAAGTTATCATATTGTAAATTCGTGTATTGTTTAATGTAAGTAATTTGCCGATGTCTTCCTCAGCGTCGTCAATACAAGGCATCCCCTGTCCGCCCAGCACGTTCTTCACGTACAATTCGTTATCGTTCGTCGATGGGATTAACATCAAACGTTGTCCTCTTAGTCGATTGGATGTCTGTGAAGATTCGACACGCATGCGCTTCGATATTAACAGCACCTGTGGAACGGCCATAGCAAGTAATTTGAATTGTTATGATTAAATGTATTTAAAGAATTGCTTTTTACTGATTTTCTTAACTCAAAATAAATACCTCTATTAATAACATTAATCAAGATGTGAATATATATCTTTTTCGCAAAAGTGTTTCTTTATTTTAAGCATATTTATATTTCGAATGAAGAATACAATGGTACACAAAAGTGATGAGAATTTACCATTTATGTTAACGAAGGTTATTATATTTCTCTAATAAATAAACGCTAATCACAGTTGTGTTAAATACACTTTTGGATTCCATTTAAGTCTTAGGAGTGTGTCAGCAATTTTTACGGTTTTGTTTATAGTAATAAATCCCCTCTTTATCAAACGGACTCTCTCTCTAATACATTAAACTAGTTAGTGAATGCAATGCATCGGTAAATAGTCATAATGCATATGCAAAATACTATATATATATTATGAATTCAAGATAAGTTTAGTTTGATCAGAATACGACTGTGTCCATTATCAATATTTTTATATGGTATTACCTAATATATTTTGTCAATGTGATACATTGTGAGTGTCTTTTTCAGCCAGTGCCGATTTCTCGTGTTTGTACTATGTCGACAGTGGAAACACAACGTACCTATATATGGAAACGGACGATCGAAACATGATGTCTCTACAGCATAATATTGTTTGCGTAGTAAGTAGGAACATGTATTTTTACAGCACCTCATAGTGAAGCTTCAAATATGATAAGATATTCTTGCCTCCTTCTATGTTGGTTTGGTTTATTTTGTTTAATGTCCCATTAACAGCTAAGATCATTTAAGGACGAGTCTCCATGTATGTTATACATGCGTGTATGTGTGTATGTGTGCTAGAGACTGTGTATGTTAGTGTTATTGCCTCTTTATGATAGCGCGAAACTAATGCCGACTTTATAGTGCTATCTCACTGAAATACTATGCCGAAGGCACCCAGCACAGAATTTCGCCCGGCCACATTATACTGACATCAAGTGAACCAGTTGTTGCCATTAACAGAATAACAACTACCATTGTTAATGTCTTTTGTATGTGCCGGCCTGGGGATAAAACCAATTGCCCTCATCACCTGGGCGAACGCTCAACATTTAAATCAAAAGTGAGATATTTCCAAGCAAGGCGCTAGGAAATAAAAGGTAGTTATTAATAGAAAGAAATATCAAGTTCCATAATATTGCAAAGGGTGCAGCAGATTTATTTTGGTCGCTTTTGTGTCCCCAATTTAGTAGAGGGCACAAACGCAAATCCCCAATTCTGTAGGGGGGTTCCCATTAGTCGCCTCTAACGATACATGGAGTGGGTAACAGCAGGCTGTGTGTTCTTTTCTGGTTCCCCGGTGCCTCTTTTTATGAATACTTAACTATGAAGGATTCCTGTCAAGCGAAACCCTGCAGTCTTTCATACGTAAATATACGGTAACCTCTTCATAATTTCAATATAGTATAACTGTATACATAGTGCGACAGAGCCAACTGGATTTATATAGAGGTCGAATCCTTGTCTAATACTTTTGCATTTTAGAATACTAAATGTCATTGATTCTGCTGATGTCGTTTTCTTATCAGAGATGAGTAATTAAAGTTGTTAAAATGCTTGTTTAAAGTTTCTGATAATTAGATACGCTGTGGTCTTACTATTTTAACACATCAGAAATCATGACATTATTGTTGTATGTTATTTTATGATTATGCCTTTTTTTCTTTCCTACGCAGGAAATAGAAAATGTTCAAGAAGGAATAATATTGAAGATGTATCCAGAATACTGCAATGACTTAATGACTGCTCACCCCATCTTATCTCTCCAGCTTACTTCTACAGGTAACTGCCGTCACAAAGGGAGACTACTCTTACAACCATTGCTCAGAAAACTTTAATGATTATTCAAATAACCTTTTTATATATAAACAATCCGAATTTTTATTTTCTAACTATAAAACAGTGCAAAACAGTAATATGTGAACTCTTAATTATTATCTATCGGTTTCATAGGTGCAGGGTTGTTTGGGTAAACCCTATAACAGGATGTGATTCCATTGTCCAAATAAACATGTATGAATATATTTAGATTGAGTTACATTCGTTACCAGTGTACTTCTAGGTATGTAGGATAAAGTAAACTCAACTATTAAGGACTGCTCTTAAATGATATTCTATATATCGAGGTATCTAATGTAAAACTGCACGCTTGCTTTACGATAAAAATTAAAAACAAATTCTTTTTTCTCATTTTCAGAAAAATGTCAGGGGGATTTTACAGGTGTGTATCTTTTTTCTTAAAACATTGCAATGCATTCCGCTTGTATATAAATTAATTACACTTTGTTAAGATAATGTTAATACATCCCTTTTCGAATACATTATTCCTTTGAAGTTCTTAATGTAAAGAGATGTTATTAATGCATTAATGTCATCTGGTAATATAAAGAACCTGTGAGTAAATGATTCATTTGAGATTTGTTTTTACCTCAATATGATGTACAGCCATTAGAAAACTCAACTGTTTTGGCTGTCCTATTTGAAAATACTCATGAGAAAACAACTTGATTGTTTTATTGGTTTATTTAAGCTTATCAGATCAATTTATGATCAAAATTTGAAAACAAACACTACTGACTTACATTGATGGTTATAGCTGTGGCCATTTCAGTCATTTAATGAATCTTTGTTTTACTGTTTGTTACATTGGTAACAGTTAACACAATTAACCAAGTAGAGAAATTGTTTGAATTTAACTTAACGTATTGTCAAAACAAATATCAAATTTTATATTTAAAATGTTTATTTGTTTTATGTCCTCCCAGTTGCCGCAACAACAAGAGCACCTCTCTCTACCCCCAGTTCTGGAGATCGGTCTTTTACTGTTTACTTTGTCATCGGTGGAGTTGTCGTTCTTTGTATTGCCACCGCAGTTATCATCGCCACTGCAATTTCTAGACAGAAAATGTGTTTTCAATGTCGTCTACAACCACAGTTGCCTGAAAATGGTCAACAATTCACAGACCTTAATAATTAGAAACTGCTGTTCCAATACATAAAGCTTTATGGATACTGTGAAATCAGATGTTTTCGTGGGCCCCAGATTTCGTGGTTTCCCGATGAAGCACCATTTCCAGGGCATATGAACTCTTGTATTTCGAGTACCCAATGAAACGGAATATTGCTTAGTGTCAAACTTGTAATCACTTCGTGGAGCTATGAATTTGTGGATGAAGATTACCAACGAAAGCAACGAAATTAAAAACAAAAGTAAAACAAATGATATAAACTGCAACGGCCATACTGATGAACATTATCATTTGATTAAGTAAAAGTAAAAGTGACATTAAATAAGCAAGTTGTGTGAATTTGTTTGTTTGCATGACATGATGAGGGGGATGAAAGACATTTTGAAATTAAGCTGACTAGAACATTTGTCACAATATCCGGTAGAAGAATTGACATCATTGGAGATTGATGTAAATAAATGTATTTTTATCTTCTCAGAATGGTGGTTTTCGTTTAAAGATAAATGTCACGCATCAGGACATTGTGGTATGTAGGAAAATCGTAATCCGTTGTCTTCCTATAACATAACGACACAAATGACATTGAATGAATATATAATTGATAATAAACCCCTGTGATGAGGCAAAGCTCTTTTTATGAATTAATATTCTGAAGCTACAATATAAATACCGTCAGATGTTTATTTTATTTTGTAATCTTTAAATTGAAAACAAAACATATTTGGTTATCGTTTGTTTGTCTTATTTAGCTTGTATACGTTTCTTGCCAAAGAATGAAGATTTGGTTTGGTTTGTATGTGTTATACGTCCAATTAACATGTTAAACCAATGAACCAATTAAAGATGTGCCATGACTTATTGGTGGAGAAAAGCCGGGGAACCCGGAGAAAAACCACCGACCCGCGGCCAGTAGAACGTAGGTAGTATGAACCCCACCTGGATGGACAAAACTCATAATCGCCACTCGTTTGATATTTATTTTATAGTCGTTTCTCCAATAGGCTTATTGTCACATGAACAATCATCAAACTAAATTAAACATTACAACAGGCGTCAATGTTCAAATATATTTGCCATTAGATGTAATAAAAACATAAAGTAGCATTGGAAATGTTCTTTTCGTTTAGTTTTTGTCTATGCAACTCATTTTACGACGAATCCAAAGTTTTATCAAATTAATGTATTGTTTTAACTTTTCAAAAACTCGTTAAAATTTCTGTAGCAACATTTTGCCCGAAGAACAAAACGTGTATTTGTAAAGGTTACGAATATTTCAGTACAAGTCTATAATGATTTCTGTTTTGAACTCAAGAGATATTCTGAAGTTTAACCGTTGGGTCAAGTACACGGATGACAAATGTGTCAGGCTGTTCATATCAGTCGTGATATTGAACGTTACAAAAAGGCTAAATTTACAACAGGATGTGTATTTCCCTGCACACTACAATTGTATTGTTTGTAACAAAATAATCCTGTAGCCTTTGTGTGTACGAACATTGACCCAGCACACTTCCTTTCACGCCGGCGATAACACTAGCTTATAGTCAGAACACTCACCTCATAGACACACGTAACGCTCACGGTTGTGGTTTAAACATCCTGACGAGACCACAACTGACGTCTCGTGGCAATTAAAAAATGTTGAAGAACGCGTGACTGACTACTGACTCGTGTGCAACGTCCATTTTTATTGTATTCAAGATATAGTGAGTTATCTAAAGCTTTTAATAATATCAATATATTATTTTTTCCCTGTATCCAGATCATGATATTCAATACATTTTTACATTTTAAGGAAACCTATACCTCTACATGCAAAACGATAGAAAATTCCACCAGTTAACCAGGTGACCCATTTGTAAGAGAGACAGTATAATGGTCGGAAGTCCAGGCTTCAAGTCCTTGTATAGCTTCGTTGCATGTTTACACTCAGAACATTGGTTTTGATTTTTTTTTTTTTTTATATTTTGCTTTTGATTATCTTTATAAAACTTTTATTAGTTATGTGTTTTTTTAAGGAATGAGTTATTAAAGCATGAGTGATGTCGAAGAAAGGTTTCAAGTGAAAAGCCACAGTTGCTGGCAGTTATGAAGGGATAATCAAGTGTCGAAATTTAATAAATCTGTATCTATGTAGGTTTTGATGTCATTTTTTAAAATTTATTTTTATATTAAAACCATAAATGTATGCAGAAAGATGATATTTACGTGTTTTGCATATATTCATTCATTGATTTGCACGGCAAACATTGGCAAGCAACAGCGACTTTCCTACTTTTGTGAAACATTCGTCCTAAATATTTTGAGTTATGAAATACTAAAACTCACTCAGTGCGAATCCATTATTACATTTATTTGAACAATATGTAAGTGCCGAATATACATAGCCTATTGCTGTCTTTTGCACTGGCACTTAATCATAGCTTTGAAATTCTCTTTGAATCCAGGCGACATGTAGTTATATAGAAATGGATTCATCGCAGACTTAGACCATAGAACCCACAACATCACTGTGGTTACATGTTCGTTAACACAGGTTGTGCAAACCGTGTCCACAAAGTAGGTTAATGAGTATGGTGCCCAAGTGACTAGGAAAACAAACACGAGCAACGCTAAGTTTTTAGCGGTTCTGAGTGCTCGTTTTGCACCGGACGCTTTCGTGAGACTTCTTGTATTTGTAAGCTCATCAACAACCGCTGTAAGGGCGTTCAAATTGTTCGTTGATGGAACTCCATGATAACCAGTCATCCTATTGCGGGCTGCTTCTCGTCTCTTGATTCTAACTCTGACCTTTTGGAAAATCATTGAGTTGATTATGCATAAACAGAGGAAGGGAACGGTAAATTGTATTACTGTCAATATCGAACTGTACATCTTGTGTTCATGGTATACAGCACTGCATTTGGAATGGGAGTGTTCGTGATCTGATGAATGAAATACAAAATGTACAGGTCCATGAACAAGAAACGATAATATCCAAGAAACAACAACTTTCATCAGAGCTCTACGAATTGTCTGCTGTTGCATATATTCCAATTTCTGAGTCAGGAGCTTGAGACGATCCCAGCTTAGGATCACCATCATAATGACAACTTCACAACAGAGAACTTCGTTGATAGTCATGAAGAGTGTACATACATATCTATGCATTATCCATCGGTATGAGTTCAATGTATATACGGCGAAAAGAGGCATACTAATACAGCCGAGTAACAAGTCTGTTAAGGCCAGATTGACCAAGTAGACATTATACACTATCCGTAACTTTTCGTCTCTGATGAACGCCAGAATGACGAAAGCGTTTCCGAGTATGGCGCTAAACATGACGATAGTGACGACTATACCGGCGATCACTACGGCATACGTTGGGAATTCCGAATACATTATGATGATCTTGAAACGTAGAATTAAGAATTATAAGATTTCACGTTTCTTGATTCGCACGTGAATTTCTTTATGTCTACCTACAAAGAAAAAATAATATTATTACCGTATGACTAATTATAATCCACATTTCAAATTCACGGAAGGAACGTACATGTACGAACAAGGTACGCCAAAATAAAATGTATTCTGTATCTGGGACATGGCACGCTTCATAAGGAAAGACGACCATCTTATAAATCTGCCAACAATATTTGTCACAATTTTTTCTTTCCAAACAAAACAAATCCTCTACATTAACATAAAAAGGCAGTTATTGAGAGTTAAGCATGTTTCTTTTAAAGTATTTGCGATTTAATCATGTCAAAAAAAAAAAAAAAAATCCAAAACAACGACTGAGTCTCATTAAATCGATACTATGGTTATCATTGAATTCCAGAGAACAGTGCAAGCTAAATGAAGGGTTTTTCGTAATAGATCAGATTAATATCAAAACATCGAAGCAATATAAAAACTAGGTAAAATATTTCTAAATCTACAACATATTCTCATAAAACCAACACTATGGTTACCATTGAAATGTGCAATCTAAATGAACGGGTTATCAAAAATATCAGATTAAAACTGTATTATTTGTTTGTTGGATATCAAAATATCACAGCAATATAAACAAATATATTTCCCACATCCACAACATGTCAGAACCGTAATTGTCTATGAACAATAGAAATATATATACCATAGTAGCAATACACAAACACAATAACAGAACACAATACAGTCAATACCTTTTTTTTCTTACCTTTTTGGAAGGGAAGCTCCATGCAAGAACTAGTCAGTAATGAATAAATCTGTATTTTTTGCATCAATACAATGCCTGATCAATCTTTCTGCAAAATACATTGACCAGGAGAATGACCGCTTATAACATCGGCTACTCATACGGCTGAGTTTGTCATCGTCTCTAACAACTGTAATATTTGGTACATATTATTTACGACCACTTTCCTCGACCTTGTACAACGTTCTGTGTATGATTTAATGTGCACTACCGGACCCAGGTTTCCTTATGTCTTAGTAGACCGGAAGTCGCCTATTGAGCCATTAGGTCGAGATTACTGTGCTATATACTTTGTACGTCAATAATTTTCACGGTAGAAAGTGACATCAACAACATATCAATCCTCTTCTAAGGGACTACTTCCAAGCATTATCGGTTTAGCTATTCATCTGGTTGAATTACAGAATTGAATTTCAACACGTTAGCTCTAAGTATCCCCAGCAAATGTTGTTTATATGTTTCCTTTAAGAAGACAAGTAAAAAAGCACAGATACTTAGTTACCACTTGAAGACATTTAAATATAGCACATTTAAATACTTCCTCTGTCAGAATCTTTTGATGATGTCGACTGTCATTGATGTGTTTGCCTTATTTGATTGATACTTATTGATTTACCTAAATATTACTTTCATACAAGTTATATAGTAAGTATTCGTTTAACGTAGACTATATAGAATATCAGAAATCCGCACTTATCCCTAGTCAACCTACTTGCTTGACGATGGTCTTTCATATCTTTGTTCATATGCTCCAATTAGCGTACTTAAGTATTTGCTGAATTTTTAAAAATTTACAAACGTAAGCCATTTTGTTGATCGGGTAAACATATTTGATATAAAACAAACTGGGTGATCAAAGTATTTGTTACATATATGTGAAAGTCTTTCGTGTCTTGTGAGAATTTTTGTCATATGTCCACAAAGTCAATTTTCTTAAGCGAACAATTGCCCCAGCATTATTGTATCATTGTACAAGCATGTTGACCTAGATATCAAATTGTAATGTCATGTAGGCATAAGAGGCACTTGTGTCACAAATATCTGATTGAACTAAAACCCCGTTGTAGGACATACTCTTCGTTGCCAGAACCTTAGTTCTCTCAGTCAGACTATTTTGGGTGAAGTTATCATTATTTGTTCAGGAACGCTTCAAAGCCACGCCTAACAAATGTATTTCAAATTAACGTTAATGCCAAATAATGATACTTTTGTATATATTAGTAAAATGTGCATAGATGTAAATTTATTTTTGAATAACTTTTGCTAATGAGCATTAGTTAATATGTACTGCACAGAGTGACAGGGTACTTATTGCCTTCTTATACATGCGTATAAGACCTGGAGAAAACTACCGATATTTGTTGCGTCTTTTTGGCGATTCTGATTCATGTCACACGTGTCTGTAACGAACTAATCAAACCAATTTTTATCGTATATTTCCATAAGCAACCATCACCAAGTTTCATTGCAACAGGCAAATATTCTCACCTAACCAGCAAACAAGGTCAATATGTCAATGACGTACCTTGAAATGAAATAATGAAACAGAATGAAATTTCATCCCCGCCAATAGTTCGTTTAAACGTGTTTCGAATTCAAATGTAGCCTTTGTGAGAAATAGACAGTACTCCAATCGCTGGTGTGCAGGAAGGTGCATATTACCTCTAATACTGTTTACATGATTGATAATATCTGAACGTGTTACTCTCTGAAGTATTTTTGTTCTGACAAAAGTAGGTTTCAAACCTCGTAGATGTCAGATAATGATTAGGAAAAAATAACCTGTCGAATAGAAAATCTGCATGAATTCGTTCGACCTTTTAATGTTCAGTATCACATTGAGCGTGTCACATATTGTTCTAATTCATGCATGCTTCCTATTCAATCATTGGCTTCTATTTCCTTCTCGTGTCTTTTTCTTAATTTATAAATTAAGGTTTATGAAACAACAGACAAATGAGTTAAGATTCATAGCATTTATTCTTACAACAATGTATGGCAACATACTCACAGACAGTGCACACAACCTAGCCTTCAATTGTGAAGTCTCGACGTAAATTATGAAGTCGTTAAGCTTAACAAGTGACGTAACATATTTTTCAATGAAGATCAAAGCACGTGTAGTATATGAACATTACCTCTGACCCTGTCGCACACGAAGTATTGTGTAAACAATAACTCTGTCCCAGTCGAAAACATAGACGCCAATCGTTGGAATGTGCTCTGCAGACATCTCGAGAATTCGCTTATGCATGGTAAAAACGTAAACTCAGTTTCAACCCTGAGATAAGTAGCGGGAAAGGCTTCGCACGCTTATTCTTCACATTTATAACAGTCATGGGAATTTTATATATCTTCATACAAATATACATATAATATTAATAGAGTTTTACTTCAGTTTTAACCGCAGATTTTCCTACATATTGCGGCATGGTCACTCCAAAGTGAATCTCAATATGACGTTAAATTGAAAGGGATACTGGCAAATCAGCATTATGATTGGCCCTATATTGATTATACTAACAATAACACATGATTCACATATTAAACACCTTATATACTGAAATGATTTTGTGAAATAGATGTTATATGTCAGTTTCTCGAGTTGTAACAAATGTTGTTTGAAGTTGAAAAATATTCAGTTGAAATAGAGTGATTAATTGCCTGAAAATGACAATTTGGTGATATGACAGTGAAAACACGACCTCTTTCTGTTTTTACATTATCGGTACAGCAAAACTTGTCTAAATCGAAAAACAGCTCATCCTCGATACTCAAGGGGTTGCGCTTACGTACGGCCTCTGCACACCTGCAATATGTCATGAAGAAATAGAAGGCTCAGTGTTTGCCACCTTTAGGATGAGACAATATGAATATATTTGTTCCTTTGATGTTCCTGTTTGGTCAGCAGTTTTTACCCGAGACCAATCCAACAGCCGTGTGCCTTCAATTTTGCTATGACATATTCCATGAGTGCAGAGAGCGTAAGTGAGCGTAGCCCCTGGGGTTTCGAGGATGAAGACCACAATGATCATGATCATTATATATTTGTTGATACTTTTTAAAACATTTCCCCCTTTTTCTTTGCGCCATGATCTTAGTGAAGCATTATAATTGGTACGGTAAATACAATATACAATTTTACACAGAAAAGTAATATTTCAGCACAAAGCATGAAATAAACATTCACCAGGTGAATAAGAAAACATTGATAAAATATCTACAATTCGGATTGAAATATATCAATGGCAATCGACTATGGCTTCCACAAAATTCCTAAGCAATATTGTCTTTGTCAAATTATCATGTTACATAGTTTTCTTAAAATCAGATGTTCAATAACTATAACGAACATTCTAGATCAAGTTTCTTAAATAACTATGTTTTTTGTGATGAGTTTATCTCTGCATAAGAGTTTTTGTCCATGAAAATGGTAGGAGATGAAGAATACAAATTACAAATCAACTTCCGAAGTAATCCGGTTCCTTCTTCTTTGCTAGTTGTGGTAACAACTTAAAGATTCGTTTCCACATTGTGTTAAGCAAGCCTTTCTCAATTTTCTCCGGTTCGTACCACGAAATGTCCCCCGTGTCCATTAATGCGGACACTGTCCTTACACTTTGAGCACTGGTGCTGGGAGTATCAGCTCTGTTTATGTTTTGCATATTAAACGGATCCCGATACGATTCCCAGTCTTTCTGCCAGATCTGCAGCACACAATTAACAAATGATATAGGTTAAACATCATTAGGGTATACACATATGGAAAGAAAAAGTTGAATTCAAAATATTGGTTAACTTTAATGGAAAAACTTCTTTTTCTCCTATTTTTTCTCAAACTTCTAACAAAGTACAATTTATATTCATGAATGACTTCTAAAATCCGGAACCTTGACATTTTTGGTTAAAATATATTAATGCAAAGTCACTATGATTACTATTAGAATCTATGTTTGTGTTCATAGATTATCAAGCTGTAATTATATATCAGCAAATTTAAACGTAGCGCTTAAGATTGATACATTTTCATTTTAAAAGATGAAAAAAAGAAGATCCCACTATTATGTCAACAAAGCATGAAATGCTAATTGCATTTTATAAAAAATATCTTTCTCCCTTTAAATGTATATTAAAGAACGATTCAAAAATGGAAACAACGGACAAAAGATTAGGAAATGGATAGACACAATTTGATATTACACAAAATGTTCAAAGGAAGGTGAAACTCAGTGAAACCTATACAGCCGACACATTTTGATGACTTAATCGGATTACTTACTGGTTTCGCCCGAAAATAGGACACACTTGATTTGCTACAATCAATCCATTGCACCATTTTCTTACGATCCTACATGACAAGAAGAAAAGAAAAAGACACAAGCATAAGAAAAATACAACAAATTAAAAAACAAATAAATAAATGAAAAAAGCTAAATCCAATATTTTCCTATTTGCAGTTAAGTGAACAATACGTTGTACATGTATATGATTTACACATGTGTGCGTTGCTTACGGTTTTATTAGATTGGTGTTGCTAGTTTGCTGATTGAATTAACTATATATTTATGGTTATCATTGTACCTGAAGTTTACAATATGCACAATGATTTGTTGTGATTGCATTTCTTTAAAATCTGTCTTACACAAATTTGACGTTTAAGATAAAACAATGAAGAGAAAAACAAGATTTTGGAATGCAGTTCAGTCAATAATATTTCTTTGTCATGCACACAAAGACAACATTCATTTAAATTGTTTTTCGGTGACTGTTATGGATGTATATATTCGGCTTTTTATTCCTTGCTCAGTACATTATATTATGAACATATTTTCTTTTGAAATATGAGATCCATTTTTTTCTTGGGTTGGCTCAGGTTAATTAGATGATTTAATGAGAAAAAATATATAACATCAATTAACAAAAAAAGTGATGTATCCTTGTTCTCTAAATGAATTGGATCAGTTATAATGGACAATTTCTGAGACAAAGGCTTTCCTGCATAACTGAATCGTATTTGCAGTATGTATTTATACTTTTAATTCAATACCGAAAAATACACTTTTTGGTATAAGTATTTATTTAAAATGCAGTTTAAAAAGTCAAACGACATGTGTATATATATGTATATACATCTTTAAGTATTACCACAGGCAGCTTGTGCAGTATTTAATACCACCCCCCCACCCCCACCCCCCAAAGAAAAAGTAAATAATTTTGCTCGAATTTAATTTTCTTAGCTGTGATCTGATTGTACTGACGGGAAAACAATACATGAAACATTAGTAAACTAAAGGCTAAATTATTTGCATTATGTCAAAAGAGATTTGAAATAAGATAAGAATATTAAAGAAGTATTTCCGACGGGGAGGGAAGAAGAGACTGAGGATGTTAGTATACTTCCTTATTGATATTCTCGGAAACCGGACACAGGTGTAGGATGACGCTCACTTAACAGCACTTAAACACATTTCACGGTAACAATGCACGTGTAAATCCCTTCGGTGATAGCTTAAAACGCTTATAAAGTAATGAAACAATAACCATATAAGCATGAAACACAAGTGTTGAGTAAAACTGTTGGTATTTCTTCTTTTTTTGTCAACAACGACTTTTGTGCATGTGTTTCTTTTGAATTAAATAAATATAAATAGTCTATAATTTTTTAAGTCCCAGTAAGTGTACCACGCATCCTATCACTACCAGTAAAAAGTCTGCCATTCTTAGTTCCTACAGTCATGACTTTATAATTTTGAATGTATCAAATCAAAATTGATTATTTAACAAGTTTTAATCCATCACTTATCTATCATTACTGTTCGCCCGGATGACGGCGCGCAGAGGAACGTTATGTTAGACGACACCGGAGTACATGAAGAAAACCTACGTATCAAGCATTTGTCAAGCATTTGAACAAATCCTATTCATATTTGGTTGGGATCCCCTGCCGTCTAGTACGCTAACCACTTTGGCAGGCGACAAACAAAAAGTAATTAATTCACTTACCATAGATGGCAATCGTCTTATAGCTGATTTAGGAACAGTCAATTCTATATCACTAAACTCCGACTCTTCGTTTGTCTCCTCATGCACTTCTAACTCCATTATAAAAGAATCCCTCTTAGACAATAACGCTTTTCGTTGCAGTCTTCTCTTCCTAAAATTAATGATCTTAAGAATATCATCGAAAGGTTCTGCTTTTTCAGTCAACCTTTTTTTAAGAAACTTCCAATAGTATCTTGCTGTTTCTTTCATTGATTCTGCGTCTGGTACAGGTTCGATACGCTTCCTGCTGCCGTAGATGAACCATCTGATGAATGATAGCACACCGAACCCTAACACCGAAATAACCACAAGACCGATTATGACCCCTACAGCGATCTGACCACTCATGTCTGTGTCTGGGTCTAAAGAGACAAAAGAAATATAACAATAAACAAGATCACGTAATATGTTTGTGAATAAGATTATATAATAGGATTAATTTGTCATCTGTAATATCGAAATCCTTATCTTGAAATAAACCTTAGAAATATAATCTAAATAAATCCACATACTAGGTAGAGTCACATTAAGTTATGACGACTTTCCAAACATGAATACTTTTGTATCTTCTGGTTAATGATAAATGCTACCCTGACGGTTAACCGTTAGCATACATCTGCATTTTTAATGAACCACAATAGTACGTTTATAATCTATTGTATGATTTTGTTTTAATATTTACACTAAATCTGTATTTGCAGCAAAATCATTATTATAACAAATGTGAACATAGACGTTTGTTTCTAGATATTACAATAAAGCCATAATATGCATGAGATAAGTGGGATTATAGAACTCAAAGCTAAAAATAAGAGATCAGCTGAACCTATATTCTGATTTTAGAAACCTCTCATGGGACGTTTAACCATTACAATATTACTCTTGCAAATAAATAAAACTTTTATCAGTAAAAACAACCTTTAGCATATTGTAATTTGGAAATATTGGAAAAGATGCTCTTTATCTTATGACAAATATTCTGTTTATTTCAGAGACCGATTTTCATTTACTTGGTACCCTCTCGAAATGTTACAATGGATACAAAAATAAATAAATAAATAAATAAACAAATAATAACCCTTAAACCATTTTTTTCGGTAGTATAGTTATATGAGGGTTTCATATAAACGTAAAGTCTCTTTGTTGTGTTTCATGAGGACGCATTTAGTCATGTGAAAACATCTTCTGCAAAATAGTCACTTTACAAACACTTACAAAAATGCAACTGTAGGGTTAATATGTAGTCTTTTTGTTGGTATTATATTTTATATTTGTACTTTTTCGGTGATGAATAAGTAATGCAAACGGTTGTTTTATTCGAGTGCACAACAGTAACACTTGTGCTGTCTCATTATGAACCTTAGAGAAGGAAGATAACAGATAACACTTTTATTCATAGACGAATCACTGGTTTGAGTGTTTGAGGAAGAAGGATATAACCGGTATGTCTAAACATAATACGTAGATACACGTTTGTTTCCTCACAATTTAAGAAGGTCAAACTCTACAACATAGTACACTATGTATGTCATATCCGTGACGTACTTCCTTTTGTCACAACAGCCTTTGTTATGTGTCATACCTTTACTCATTAATGTCTGAACGAAATAATGTATTTCATGAATAACAATACCATATCATAATCAAATATTTATTTTATTTTACTATTATACCATTCGAAATATAATCAAAATAATAAATTCAAAGTAATTTTTTTCATTTTCTAACCTCAACACAAGACACATTGAAAAATCGTCAATTGCCCTACACAATCAATCGTTTTCTTAGATAATGTTATCGGTAAACACTTCCTTGGTAATTACTTTCCAGAACACAAAATGCACGTTTTGATTGTGTAACTTGTAAAGATATTACCAAATAATGTTCGCATATAATTCCTTTATTTTCAATGTTTATATTATGCTTAATTCGTGAAGTCGTGACATATTGAAATATAGTGTATATATGGTATTAACTTAAAAAATGATAAAACATTTATTTATTAATAAAGATTTATATCATTCAATAAAAACCCTCATCTAGCTGGCAAGACGCTCAACTAATATACCCGGATAGGATGGAAGAAAGACCAGGGCCGGTATTCATAAAACCTTTTTCAGGCCTAATTTCTTATTTTCGTTATAAATCAATAATAAAATATTGTTTTTCCTTGATTCGAGAAAACCAATGAAGAGACTTACATTCGATTGCTTTGTTCAATGTTTACATTTGATTTTTTTTTTATCGTTTTACATGATTTAAATGAGTTACTAGAAAGTTGGTTTGAGCACAAACTCCATTCTTGAGCTTGAGCACTGTTTCATGAATACGGGCCCAGATCTTTCTAATAGAAATGGATATTCATTGTTTTTTTGCAATTTGCTTTTAGTTTAAAAACAAATTAGGACAACTTACCGTTGTCAATTAACACCAGGATTCTCCCTGATGAGGACACATTATAAGGCGTCTGGCCAGACTGACATACTTCCGGATGTTGTGTCACGTACACAAGCCTTCCTTGTGCCTCCAAAACCTACAATAGTTAACGAAGTTAATTATACTGATTAGTTGTACTGAAATAGACTTCGAACAGTGTTTGTTTCCCACAACAGTAAAACGATACGAAACTATTAATCCTATTTCTTTCATAAAGTGATATATGTGTATTGTATAATTAAGGTTTACATTTCAGTAGAATACCGCAGTTAGGACTACTCAGGTATAATAGCCTTACAGGAATTAGTTTGAATTGGCTATTGAAATAGAAAAAGTCACCTCGGTCTGACTATACATACAGATCACTAGGGTGAATCGGATTATCGCGTATAAAACCTTAGTAAAATTTCACATCTTTTGTTATAAAGTCCAGCTGTGTTATCTCGAAACTAAAGGACCGACATTTAAGCGTTCGGGAAAACCGTGCGAAAGGGTTAAGTTACAGAAGTTTCTGCTTTTGTATCATGGTGCAATAATTGCTGCATAGTTGAGTATATAACTGAAATATTCACAAATCATTATTTTTCCAGTTTTACGTAAAACACTATTCGACGATATAAACATTCATATTCCATCGGTGCCTAAGAGCTCATGTCAGTTATTAGCTGATATATTACATCATGTATGTCGCTGTATTATACTCATAATGCGACATGTTTTCAGAAACCAACTAATGTAAAATACTGCTAAAAAAATAAAAATAAGAACGAAATGCAGCAACATATTATTGACTGGTTCCAAACAATATATTCATTCCATTTCTTTGGGACCCATAAAACCGTTTCCTCGGAATAGTATTGATCTATCATCCATACTATATGTAGTTTTGGTTGGTAAGAAATCGGACCTGCCATATAAACCTGTAATTCCTTTCACATCTGACTTGCCTAAAAGTGACAAGTAAATCTCGGTCTTTTTATCTACTTAAAACCAACATTTCGTAACCTCGGGTCTGTAATCTACTCCGGTCTGTAAGGTTTTTAAGTACAACTTACAATCAGAACAAAGTAAGCGGTAAACGTATTGACATAATGTGAAAAATGGAATTAAGGTTAATAACTACTGATATTACAACTTAAACGTACATGTACATTATGTATAAATATTGAAATTATCATCAGTTAGTATGAAATCTGAGAAAGCCCGATTAGGAACTTAATGGGGAAAAGGTATAAATAAAAAATAGAAAATTTTAGAATAGAATGGAGAAAAGTCGTTAAGCTGATGAATTCATCAACGTTTGGTGCAGCAAAGTGGTTTGTATCCAGATCTTTGTAGTATTGTTAGCTTACTGAGATGCTAAATTGAATTTTCAAATTTTAGTTTTTGAAAAATATGTGTAATAGTATCTTCTTTTTACGTACAAATTCTACAAATGATATATTTTTTTTCCCACGGCATGCATATTATAGCTCCAGCTTCAAAAATTATAAAAGTAGTACTAAGTTAATACGTATATTAATGTTTAAGCTTGCGTTCCCTGATATGACACCCTGATATATATTTCACATATAACAAATAAGTGCTACATTTAACGTTAATAGGTACAAAGTACGCCGTGTCGGTATTATAAATACACACACATAACTACTCGTTGCTATGTTAGATCGAGACACTGATGAAAGTGAGATGTCGTTTGAAACGGTATACCATTACGCGACCACTGGCAGTAGTGATGTAAGGTCCTGAAGTGGATTAAGGAAATGTTAAAAGTGCTGTTCGACATCAAATCTGAAGTACCGCAGACTAATTATTGTTGGTAAACATCTTAACACATGATATATAACCCCTGTGTACCAGTCACGGAAAAATAAAACTCTTTCACGGTCAGTCAGTGCACGTAAACTGATAACATAATATCCTGCAATATGTTAGATAGTATTTGAAGTCGTAGACTTTGATCAGAGTAATTGATTAATTCTTGCTTTTTCCTATTGAAATAAAGTTAAATTTTATTCGACAACATGAACTTTTGTTCGCCAAACATATTGTTTTATATGTACTTCTAACTGTGCCATTAATATAAGAAAAATGATGTTACTTTACAAAAATAAGTTTTAGAAATGCATACGTATGTCTTCACACACTCGCACATCCTTATTTCCAATCTTGCACATCATTGTGACATCAAATTACATCGGTGGTGTATTATTTAAAATTTCGTTATCATGATAGCATGTCAACATCACTATAAGCAGGGAACTATTTTGAATAACTTAATATTTACGAAGCATGAGAATCGGTTCGAATTTTGAGCATTATCTATGTTTGTTATTGATACTTACGAAGCTTGAGAATCGGTTCGAATTTTGAGCATTATCCATGTTTGTTATTGATACTTACGAAGCATGAGAATCGGTTCGAATTTTGAGCATTATCCATGTTTGTTATTGATACTTCCGAAGCATGAGGATTGGTTCGAATTTTGAGCATTATCCATGTTTGTTATTTATACTTACGAAGCATGAGAATCTGTTCGAATTTTGAGCATTATCCATGTTTGTTGTTGATACTTACGAAGCATTAGAATCGGTTCGGATTTTGAGCATTATCCATGTTTGTTATTGATACTTCCGAAGCATGAGGATTGGTTCGAATTTTTAACATTATCCATGTTTGTTGTTTATACTTACGAAGCATGAGAATCTGTTCGAATTTTGAGCATTATCCATGTTTGTTGTTGATGCTTACGAAGCATGAGAATCGGTATGAGATGTGAGATTATTCCATGTGTATAAATAATACTTATATACATGAAGCATGAGGTTCATTTTAAGATGTGAGATTATTCAATGCATATAAATAATACTTGCGTAGTATGAGAATCGGTGTGAGATGTGAGATTATTCCATTCATAAAAATTATACTTACGAAGCATGAGAAACGGTATGTTGTAGGCTCGTAAATGGAGGAATCGTTATTGAGTACATTGAGGTAGGTAAAAGATCCATCGGTAAAACTGTACAAGCAGATAAACTGACCATTAGCTGAAAAAATCAAATGTCAAAACATAAAGCTTCCATTTTCGTTATTATGTCTACACTTCAACACTAGTGGCACTCACATTTTGTGTAAAATATATATACTGTTTCCATTATGGTTACGGATAAAACATTTCTTTTTAAAATTTCTTTCCCTATTTCTAGATTTTTTTATCCTGAACAATATATTTGTTTTAAATCAACACTCATTTATCTTAATTTTGCTAAAAACATCTATAATTTAGAGAGATAATGTTCAGGGTAAGATAGTACCTTTATATAGCAATAACTTACATGTAGTTGGTATGTTAGTTTCAGTATACAATACAGTATATACCTTTAAACATATAATTAAAAAGTATTTGCTTTCATACGAATAACTCAAATTTCATAGTTTTTTCTATCCATATATAGATGAAAAAATAAACCTAGCTTTAAGAACTAAATTTTTCAAGTCAGCAACCCACATGTACTTACATGAAAAAAGTGTCTCCTGGGCGCAGTCGGAGTACGTAAAAGACAGTCGTGTTGTGTCTGTTTGTCCGTCTAATTGTGATCTAGTGCATGACTTGTTGGACACTACGACGTCAAGTGTATTCTGAAGGATGGCAGGACATGTTACGGCAGCGTCCTCTACCGAGTCTACAATTGAACGTAAACATAAGAAACCAGTGTTGTTATTACTCTAAGCTACAAATACATACTGTTCGTGAACTTGTCCAAAGAAATATATTGTTTACCGCTTTTGCTATGTGGTATTATACTGATGTCTTATAGTCGGGACTTAGAATATTTGACCGTGACATTTAACAAACGTTTTGTAGTCCGATCACCAGATTGATACAGACTGTCAAATATGACGTCATCACCGAATCTACTGGATTTTTTTCGCGCAATATTACCAAACATAAGTGTTCAGGTATGCTATTATGTGTTTGCTAAATTATCTGAATTTCATGCACAACTTTTATATGAGTATAACAAAATAATAACAACCTCAGGATTTGGACAACACATATCTGATTTGCCCTGCAACTAAACTGTTACTCTCTTGTATCAGCTGTTGGCAACAACATTAGTTTCAGGTTCAATCAACTTTGCGGAATAATCAAGTTGCATCAGCACAATCTCTAAAATGAGATATTGTTTTTACTTATTATCATAATGATCTACATCAATAAATCTAACAATTTTATCAAAACCCTTAGTCGTTTGAACATCAGAGTAACTGCTATTACCGATGATAATGCATACGCTTTATATGACAAAATTGAAAATTTACAAATGTACTGGTCCTCATATTGTCTAGGAACACATTTGGATTCCATGTGATAATTTATTTCGCGTACCTTTATTAACGAAGATTTCATGTGCTCCGGTCGGATATGAACCTACTATGTTACAAATGGTGCTCTCCGTAGCCACGTTTCCAGTTCCCGAAAGTATAACAACCTCCCGCTGATTTGTGGTGGAGTCAATCTCTGTAACAAGAAAAGAGACAACGAAGACGTAATAAGTTCCATTCATAAAATTGCACTTTGAGAAAATATGTTAGAAAGAGAGACATTCATTTCACGTATCTTGCATCATTTACACACGGATTGTTATTAACTTAAAATGTTTAAGTTAGTTGGGACACACTCCATATACGCTTCAGTTATCATTTTAAATAATAAACCTATACAATGTGTTAAAATATTTGATCTGATTTGTTACGCAACAAATTATAGAAAGTAATCTTCTAAGACGGTGTCGATGCACCAACACTTGACTACTTGTCAAATGCATATCACTAACAAAGTGTGTTTACAAATTTCGTATTGTGTATTCCGTAAAAAGGGCGATGTTTGATGCACATTGTCAAATATAACACACATTCCTGACAGAGAGCCTAGACGAAATTTAGGTTCCTAAACAGATATAATTTCAATAAAAGGAATTTCATCAACTATTGTTTACATCTAAAAATGTGTTAATCAATTTAATTATGCGAATATTTCACGTCGAGATTTTCTTTCAAACGAAATAGATGTAAATCTTAAATCTTTTTCGATCCACCGAGAAAAAGGTTTATAATCCCGATGTGCAATAGAGTATCCTTGTCCAAATAAACTCCAATGTTGTATAACAATAAATCATGGGTGCCCCAACCCCACAAAAGGGGACGGAGGGATAGGAACTAATAAGATAATGTTGATGCCGAGAGACATTATTTGGAAATATTTGCAGTAAAATATTTAATGAGTAAATTTTGCCATGATTACTTTGATATCCGGGTGAACCGTACATACCCTCTGGGCCTCTTGTTTTTAAAGTAAATGTATATATTCTTCCCCAAAACATCTTCTCACCTGACTCGTACGTTACGATGTACTTTGAATCTGACTCTTTGACCATGTTCATACATAGGTAAACATCACCACTGACTGTTGTGAAAAACTGGACGGTGGCTCTGAAATATGTATCCAATGTATATCTTTAGGTTGGTTCAATTGAAGGCTATACCAATTTAAATCAAAGCATAATAATTATATGAACAATTTCATTGGAGGTTATACGAAAACACCTTTTCTTTAAGTTGAGACAAAGACAAAAGCAATGGTTTAACAGCTACAATCGCTTGTATGTCTTCTTCTTTCAAAAAAACCGGTAAAACCTGCTGGTGGATTTCTTAGTCTCAGAGGTTCGCAAATACGGTTACGGATGACTACGGTTATCTGTTATGAGTAGTAGTAAAGATCATAATTTAAACATATCATGCATGATAAAGTTTTAATTTGCCAATGTACCAGTTTTCTTGTTAATTTTGAAATTCGTATAATTAAGGGGTTTTATGAATCGCCCCTTCTGTTTCGACAGTAAGTACATGTATTTGTGATTTTTTTTGTCTTGGTTTGCAAGTAAAGTACATGAGATTGTTTCTGGCTTGTTATCCAAGGGATTTGTAATTTGAAGAAAGTACTCAAAAGAATGTATGCCTTCACGGGAATATATGCATATATTGAATATATGCCTTCGTTACTGCGATCGAAGGGGCTTTCTAGAAATTCGGACGCTCTACTGCCGAAAGAGAAATTTCCCCTAACATCACTGTACCCAAATCGGGATATGTTTCAGATAAATATCAATGTTCTTTATATCGTACTATCAATACCAAAAATGTTTGTTCATTTTTCATAAACAGATATTATCCACTTTTCATTTCTATTACAAGTTGGTTTTTCGGGCGCGTGGTTCTATAAATAGAACACAAAAGTTACGGAGGTCCTTAAACTTGCGTTACTGTAACCTGAAAGGGACACTTCGGAATTTTGGGTAATATTTTGGGATAAACGATCAATATCAGCAGTAAAATATGCTTAGTTCAAAATGGGTCCTTATCAAATTTCTTCTCCAAACTAGCATTAGTTTTGATAAAATAGACTTTTGAAAATAATATCCTAATAGATAGCGTTGCACGGCACGTAAATCAGGAAAGTTTTGTTTTGGTAATTATTCTTATCTTTGAATTGTCCATGTTACGATAATAAGCATCCAATAACGCTTATATACAGTTAAATTGTCATAAAAATATTACCATAAGTGTCCCGTTTTGGGTACTGTCCCGATTAGGGTATAGTGACGTTAGCTGAGGCAAGTAACACAGCTTCAACACTATGTGCAATAATGCATTGCCATTACTTTTGTAACAGTTATTCCTGATTTGTCAGTAAAGGGCATGTGGAATATTGAACGTTTTAAATGTAATATAAATGACAACTTACTTTGCGATATACCTATCTCCCGTACCGTCGAATTCGCACGTGTAATTTTGCGTGCCAATGAGCGTGGCTCCACTGATGAAACCTTGAATGGCGGAGTTCTCAAATGTAAGTATTCCATTTGAGGACGAGTACCAATCCCCTCTCAGATCTGTCGGGTAGGTGCATACAGCATCTGTGGTGAGATATTAGATTTAAAGTTAGTGATGTTGTAAGATTAACAAGGAAAAACTCAATATTTTCTTCATGTGTATTATACATATTAAACCTTTGAAATGTACTAGAGATATTGCCCCAATTTCTTAGCAAGCATAATCTAGTAAGTAATCTACCATGACAGTGCCTTTCAAATACATACATAACTAAATGTAACATTAACAATAGGTATTTACAAGTTTCGTACTGTGTATTCCTTAAGAAAATCGATGTTTGCATGCAGTCTGAAATATAACAAAAATTCAAGACTCAGAACCTAGGCGAAATGTAGGTTCCTTTTCACATAATTTTAAAACGTTATTTCGTCAACCATTGCTTACATCTTGTTTTTTGTTAATAAATTTAATCATGCGAATAATTGCTTCCGACAATTTCCTTCAAACGAAAAACGAGAATTTGAATTTGCCGAACAATAAAAAACGGGTGTAACATATAGTTTTTTCATACTTTGAAAACATTTTCACGGGATTATCGAAATTCGAATATATTGTCCTACATGTAGCAGCGTGCAACATATGCTTCAATGGAAGTATTTTACATACTATCGTCGAAGTCAAAGATGCAGTTCAATCCTTAACTATTGGGGTTGTCAAACCGGACGAATTTTAATAATCGGTTATTCAATTATTTTTTAGACCGAGTAACCGGTTAATCAGTCAGTTTGGTTATCAAACAATAAACAGCAATAAATGCATAGTATGCTCAGCTAATGTTCTATTCATAAAAGTGTCTATTTGTGTAGTCTTATCCGTAAAGGTCATAATGTTGGAGACAATCATGATTTCATATTTATTTGAAACTATTTATTCTTCTCATTTTATTTGCTGAGGACCTAAGGCCAGAAACGTTCGGGAGGAGTAACTTTTTCCTGCAGAATCTTTTATCAATATACCTATTGACGACAAACTCATGTCTTTTTACAGTTACAAAGAAAGTCTGCATTCGTGGTCAAAGGGAGTTTACCGAGTTTGATAAGGATTTTTCTCTAAACTTAAGTCAAGGTACAATGTATAGAGAGAAAGGTTAAACGTTTGTTTTTAGGTGAAAAATGTGTATACTTATATTGTTGCTAATTTCGATACACAAAGCTGAAGGGCAGATTAAAGTTTTGTTAGCGTGTGAGAACACTGGTAAAGCAATTTAGCCAACAAAAGTCAAATCTGATTCTTAAACAATTCTTTCCTTAGTACCATATTGTAGAACAATGATTAGTTATAATACTAATCGTAAAACCGGTA
The DNA here is from genome assembly GCF_002113885.1 of Mizuhopecten yessoensis. Lineage (NCBI taxonomy): Eukaryota > Metazoa > Mollusca > Bivalvia > Pectinida > Pectinidae > Mizuhopecten > Mizuhopecten yessoensis. The sequence goes on along the minus strand of NW_018408901.1, from coordinate 484,779 downwards.
TTTAAATAACTAATCCATGCCAAAAATTATCAGTTAACATATATTTCATAATGCATTGTGTATACATGTTTATAAAATTATAATGTTCTTATTAAGTATTTGTTTGTTTCTGTGCCTTTTATTACCAAACTAAAGGCGTTTTCACAGGAAATATCTATTTACAGTTTTGAATTGCTGTCAACAGCCAGAGGTAAAGTTGTAGTTTGTGGTTTGATCTGCTTTGTGCTGAAGTCTACAATATATTTGGAACATTTCAGACAGGGGTTTTTCATGCTTTTGATCTCAAGTATCGATGGTAATTCATCATTGGTCATATGATTAGAATCAGTATTACATTGATTGGCTTTCTGCATATACAAACTTTTCAAGTAGATGTTTCTTCTTTTCTTATTTCAAGTAGTTATTTGATATGATAAAGGCAGTAATCAGTTGATCACATTTTTTTTGTTGTGTATTTAAAAGGCATACTCAGTGAAACGATGTTTTAGTAGTTTTGAATATCTGCTATCCAGGGAATAAGTTGTAGAAAGTGTTTTGATTTTTGCTTGAGACAGGTTTCTTGTTATGTTGATCTGAAGACCACTCAAATGGACGAAAAGGCCATATGATACAGTAAACATTTTTCTTTGATTTTCTTTTTTAAATAGTTGCTTTAACGTTTCATGTTTTTAGTGCTCTGATAATGACAATAAAACATTGAATATGAACACAGTTACAAAACATATTCTGTATTCTATGTTTCTGAATTATTTTCTTCAAGATGTATTACAAATATTATAACAAGTATTATTAGATCAACTGTATATATGTGTGGAGCATTAACGTTAAAAAAAATAAGGCTGAAATTTGTAATATAAGCGTATAATATTCTATTGACATTCGAAATCTATCTAACGATATACTAAGATATTAGGTTATATTCGAATAAAAGGCAGTGATGGAACGAAATGACATTATACTTTGCGGAACAGAAGTTTTTAACGTCATCATTTTATAATTGGACACTTCATAATTTAAAATGTTAAGCATGAATAATCATGAAAATTGTAATAGTTTATATAATTCGATTATCAAAATTTCTTTACAAAATCTCTTACCTGAATGAAGGACGTATTTCCCATAAACCAACAGAATAATCCATCTCCCGATCGTCATAATAAACCAACGATTTTTACAACATTCTACATATTATCAATAGGATATTCCAGTTTATATGACGTAACGTAATGAAAAATAAAACATTTTCGACATATCCAATATGCAATGTACATAGGTCTTACATTTATCAAACCAAGCATTTCATTTTGCTTTCTAGATGTGGAAATCAAAACCGAAATATTGTTGGATGATTTCCAGAAGTGTAACTTAATAGATTACACAGGTTTTACTGTTTCGAATAATGGAATGTATTAAGAAAAATAAGCATTGAGATCGGATCAACGATTTGTGTTGCGCTTAGTGGTATGTGTAGGTGTATAAAGACATGTAGTATTATCTCGAGCAGTGACTTGAATTGTCCTGGATTATCGCCCTTAGTTTCCGTCGAGCTACAAACAGTGAACGTCCTTAAGCGTATCAAATGTGCATGATTTGAAGTGGGTTTGCTGTAACGAACCTCGAAGCAATCTGTCCGGTGATGTAGATGACTAGCAACACCCATGATATTTGTGACGAACGTACGGACAGACAGACTTGGTAACACCAATAAACTAATTAGCTGTGTTTTGGCGTTGTATTGCAATTGTGTCACGTTTGACGTATGATTGTGTTCAGCGTGCTGCGTTTGTGGAACTATTTTACGTTCGTGTTAATTGTTTAATATGTTGGATTGACATTTTAAAATATTCTGTAACTAAACGAAATATTTCGTGTTAAGAAAGTTTCCAAATCAAACAAACTAAGGTGCGTACTTGACTTGTGTTACCAAGTCTGTCCATGCGCAAGTCCTTTACAAGACTTTTACAAGTACTTTTAAAGTATGCCTACTGACTTACTGACATCCATAGACCACAATGATGGATCTATATGACCCTAAGCGATAAACAATTATAACATACAACTTGAGCTCATCATAATGATAATTTAACATGATACAGAGTATTTTGTAGGCCTGAAATTACCTAATCCATTCTACATATCGGGTAGTAATATTATTGTTAACGGGATCAATATTGTTTATCGTATATATTGAGATATGACTATCGTAAATAAAATAAATAGATATCCATCAAAATTCTATTTGAATAATCGCCCGATCAACATGATGAATCACTGAGAAAATTGGACGTTTATACAGAAAACCTCGGCAGACGTAAGACGAAGTGTGGATTCGCATACGGAGTTTGCAATACGTAGAAAGCATTTGCAATAAGTCGTGTATTGTTCACTACAAATATCATGTTTATGAAAAATACATTGTGTAAATAGCCAATTAGGTGTGATTGAGTAAGATCTTGTAATATATATAATTAAATGTACATGTAATTAAGCTCAAAACAATACGTGAGAAAACATTATGACTTTCGAACACACATTTTCAAATATTTTGTTTTGCTTCCTACCTTTATAAAGTGTTTTTTCAATAGACATATTATAAGTATATTATGACTGATGAACGTATAGTTTGCAATATCATTCCAGTTTTTAAAAGCTCGATCCATACTTCAACATTAAGGAAAAGAGATTCACCTCCGTAGTCCAAGGACAATGACCATATAATCATTACTAACCGATGATCGTGAAAATATTTAAGCAGGCTTTCCCAAATAATAATTGCAAATAAATAAAAACATGGAAAAGTAGTAAGTAACGGAACCAAGACCTATTCGCCTTGATGTCCCTGCAGGTATAGGGCGTAAGAATTGTACCTGCTGCCCCCATTGCATGATCGTAAGAGGGGACTAAATTTGGGCTCTTTTCTTTTCTATTCTTTCTAAACAACTTTCTCCTTCATAATGTCATACCAGAGTCTGTACAAATGGTAGTTTCCCACTCCTGCTTAACACTCAGCAATTTAGGAGTAGGACAACTGGTTCGCCCTTTGTCAGTATAATGTGACCGGGTGGGGTGTCCTGATGGGTGTATGCGGCAGTATGTTTCAGTGAGGTAGCACTATAAAATCGGCATCAGTTCCCTGCTATAACAAGGAGACAAACACGAAAATATCGTAGCCTCCCAAAACAAACACGCATACACTACGCGCATGCATCTTTCACACAGGGGAGGCCGTCCTTACATGACCATAGCTGTTGATAGGACGTTTAACAATACTAAACCATTCCAAACCAAACCAAACCAACCTATTCGCCTTGATGTCGTCTCCTTCAATTATCAGGAACGTGAAAGTGAAAACTCTTGTTGATTTCTTATAAGACCCATACTGAGTTACATGTGAATAGGATAGAATAAATTCGAGCACGAAAGGGGCACATGTGGTTTATTTTGAAGCTACAGTGTAAATTATCAACTGACGATATTGATATTAATGATTGTAGACGACTTAATCAAAATGTAATGATGTTACATTTGTATGCACTGATAGTTACTATCCTAGTCATTAGACAATGAAAGATTCTGCGAATCACCAGGGAAGCTCACATACCTTTTTCAAACCACCAACATCACAGCATAGCAGAGACGCATACTCGTCCACCATTTTATAACATTTTAAATTGCACTTCCTTTCTTTGTATATATAGTGATGTTTACGCCATTCTGTGATTGACTGTGCTTGTGGAAAATTAATCCCGGAGGTTTGTCCTAACTTTGTTTTGTAGCTTGACATTCGTTTTACTCGAAATGTATTTCTCAAATGTATATCATTTGTTTTATCCAAAACCTGAAATGTTATAAGTGTTTTATAGCCACGTACTTCCTTTTCTGTATTACTTCAAATGTTTTGGAACATCTTAGATACTTATTACATATTTTGTTTGTTTCCTTTTAAGGACATTTGTACCACCGATAATTCCTAAATGGACCACATTGCTATATGGTTCAGGCAATGTCTACTATGTTTGACTTTTGATAGGCTAGCGGACAGGCAGACTTCGTTGAACTTAACACGATGGAATTTTGTGAACTTGGTATAGAACCTAAGAATATATAAAAAAGGAAAGACTACATAAATGATATTGAAGGCAAGACGAGGCGATACGCAATAGTGAACGTTTTCTGTGACTCATGTAAAATCATGAAAATTAATCCGAGGAAGATCATTATCACTTTCGAAAATAATGTTCAGCTTTAATTAATGTTTCTATTTTGGAAACCACTAGATACATAATGTATAGCTATACAAACGCATATTCCCCGAAAATAGTGATACAACGAACATTGAAATTTCATTACAAGTCGTGTATCAAATTGTTTACAGTAGAACGTGACAATCTGAAGAAGGTTTTGTTTTAAATTGCTGTGTAATTCAACGTATAAAAACAAACAAAAAATAATAAGACAAACATAATATTTAACATGTAATTTAAAAAGGATTTGTTTTATTAATTCATCAAACAACAAAAGACAGCGGTACAAATTCAGCATACACTTTAAATGAAGAAAAAATAGAATACAAAATTAAATGTAGTCTTCGAACTGCGGCGAGGAGGCTATCTGTGAGAATTATCTAACATGATTGGTTATAAATTACAATCTTCAAGAGTATAGTAGCTTTCTCAACACAATCCAGATATGAATATGTTTAAGGTAAAATGTCATCGCATCAGCGATTATTTAAGAGTTTGAAATAACTAGCATACATAACAATAATAGTTGATGGGCTGGAATTGATAAATTTTGCATCAGATATGAATGAAAATAAGTGTAAATACGATACAGTCAAAACGATATTCAAAGCTGAAGAAGTTTAGTAAGAGTATATGCTACTTCGTGTGATAAAATGACTTAACAAGATGCATTAGAATTAAAAATGGTTTATATACATCATATAAAGTAAACAAGGATTTTTCTATCATATCAATGATACCATAAGCTTTATGGGGGATATATATTTAATGTGAAGTACATCATCTCATGTACTTCTTTGATCTCTCCTCGAAACACTTCACAGACTCAATATGGCAGATACTTTGCTCCGGTATAATGCCACGTATCATTCCATTGTGAAAAAGCTTGTTTTCAGTTTGTCATCCATAACTACATCGCTTAAACAATATTCAAATTTCATTCAATAATATATATATAATATCCGGTATTAAAAATGCAAATTTGAATATTACATCGATCAATCAGAATGTCAAGCAAATTAATTAGGAAATACTATTTGATGTTAAAACAACAAAATTCCTCTGGTTCTGTCCCTTCCTCTCCATCTTATCTGCAAGTGAGCCATTTTGCTGTAGATGAGACTGATGGTCATTTTCCGACCTATATGTTAAACAAAAGTTATTAATAGCAAACTATTTCTTTGTTAACCTTGTTTTAAACAAGATACTAAAAACTACTTGTTTACCTTTATTTGATATTGTTTTCCTACTGTTAATCGTGTTATTTTAAACAACTTTTTTTTTTTTTTATAAATGAATATCTTTAGGTTACAAAGCATTATGAACAGTTTCATTAGAAATATATATGTAGTCCGACAGATGCCTCGTAAATAATGATTTTATTTATTATACTTACCTTGGTAGGTATTTTAGCTTATTCGGACGAGTTCACTGAAATAAACAGAGATATTTAATGATAATTACCACAAGATGGTTACATATATAATAACAATACGTGAAAGATTAATCCCGAAACGTTTTTGCCACTCAGATGCATTAAGTTATAGACAGGTTCCAAACGAGTGATGGTTGGTTATTATTTTTATCTACCTCCAGTAAGTTCGTTTTCAAATAGTGTTAAGACACGAGGTTTACCGAGTATCTTTTACAATTTGAAATTTACTATTGAGAGTTAAATACACATGATAATCCATCATCACGAGTTTGGGGATCTTTTCTCCCACATCGTTCCAATATTATATATATAACATTATTCATGTTTCCGATCAGGGAAACAATTGTCATGAACTATGAAATAACAATGGAAGATGACGTTGCAAAGCATTTTTACTTGACGTCATAATTAGATGATTACATGTAACCAATTAAAACACATCCAGGGTGTTAACCACTAGTTGCTTTGGTTTACCAGCTAGCAAGTTTATCCCATGAATAGGGAGTGAGGAACCTATAGTGGTTGTAGGTAAAATTAATATAAAGTTAACAACCCACGGATTCCTTCGATAACAGAATCATTAAAAAATGAACTTCTAAAAAGTACAGCGTTATGAAACACACAGTCGATTCTGCTTTAGCGATCACCCTATTTACATGTAGCAGAGAATCATCATCGATATCCATGGGTTACGCTCACCTAAGCTGTAGAGAGCGTAGGCGAGCATAACCCTTGGATATCAAGGATGGCAGAGACTAACGAAACAAACGAAACGGTTTACTACACGGTTCTATCTGAGGAAGTAAGAACTATTGCTATTTAGTAAAATGTAGGGCTAACACAATAGTGTGTTTCTCTCTTTCTTTCTCTCGATCTCTTGCAAAACATTTCGAGCCCACTTTGGATTTTGTCTTAACACACATTTGCATTATCACAGAGAACTAAAATCAGAATAACAAGGTATAAAGTGCCCGTTGAGTAATTAAGTGTAATTGTACGGGGTCTCACCATCTGGTTTGGAGGTATCCTGTTCTCGACTTTTGATTTCCATGTTGGAAGTGAATTGATAGCTAGCACTGGAGGTATGGGAAAGAAAAAGTTTGGTATAACTAAAGAGATGTGAGAAAGTTCATTATTACCATTAATTTGCTTTCACAGTCTAGACGGACGCTAACTATAGACGGTATTACGTTAAATGGAATATGATGACAATAATATCGAAACAATTGAAGATAACATAACTGTAGAACAACGTTATATAAAGTTTCCCATTGTAAATGCTGAAATTTATTTATTATGATCAGCGATTTACTCTGCTTGAGAGCGAGCGGCGATTCCGCAGAGCCTGTGAACAGATTATCTCCCCTGCCTACCGTGAAAGCAAATTAATGGGGTTGGTGGTTATAGAGTTTTACAGCATGAAAAAGACACATGAAAAGGTTTAAAGGCAGGAAACAATGTGAACCTTAACATTGGCGTTTATCATGGGTTACAACAAGAGATTGTGTCGTAAGTATGAATGCATATATTTTCGATAGGAAAAGGAAAAGTTGGAATCAAATACTGGTCGTTTCATATATATGTATGAAATGTTATTATTCATTATGGTCATGGTTACATTGTAGAAAGGACATTTCAAGATCTAGCAATATTTTGTTTTAAGTATGAATTCGAATTAATAATCATTATTTTACTCACAGCATGTTGATTTTGTTCTTGTGTTTCTTCATTAAGATAACGCCAACTAGAACACCCCCTACCACGACCAGTACTAGAATGACTATCAAAGCGATCCACCATCCGCTTGATATGGCTGTCTCTGTCAATACTAGAAAAACAAAAGACATATCTTAACACATGTACGCGATTGTGATTGGTTTTTATTAACATAAAATCCACTCGTGACGTCAGTGGAATTCTCTCTGATTCTTTGAGGATCCTTGATCCATTGCACTGTGACTTTTATATATGCAATAACCTCATCTTACTTCACTTTGTATATAGTTGCAGCAAAGTTTGCCGGAACAATTTTGTTGGTGACGTAGCTCAATCGGTTAGAGTGCTAGCAGTCTGTGTCTGCGTCAAAGGTTCGAATCCCGGTCTAACCCCGCTGACGTTTTACACTCAAAACATTTAATACTTATTGTTTTCATTAAAGTCCCGGAACGCAAGGTATGGTTTTCTTTTCAGAATATATTTTCTTCAAAATTAAAGTCATGCCGGAAAAAATAGTTTCAGATGCGTAGTTATAATGTTTCGCAATGGTACTGTGACCCTTAAATCCATATATGACATATACAAGATCAAAAAGTTCCAACAACATCCTTGCATGTTCAGTGAGCTAACAATTGTTCTCTGGGTTTTCTCAAAAAAGCATTGTCACATCGCATGCTTTAATAGAAAGCCCGCACAGTGATCTTTCAAAGTAAAACATCATATAGCCCGCGGGCAACCCGAAATAAATCACGGTTCATTACAAAGCAGGAACGGATATTGACAATGTTCGTGTGGTATACTCACCACATGTGGTGGACCTTGACTCAAACACCACCACTATTCCCGGAGAGGCTACAGTCGTACTGCTCTGTGTTGTATCCTTACAGAACCGGGGATATTCTGTTGCATAGATGGTGGTTCCTTCCTTTTTGAAAGCCTTTAAAATGAAACTATTGTTGTTTATGATCCATCAGAAAATTCACATGGAAACGAGTTTACTTGTCATTAGATAAAACATTATTGATAAAAAAAATATCACCAGAAATTCTTTTGAAGACGGAGCTACAAAGCATTTTGTTTACATCTCTTGAAAAGGAAACATATATTACCAGAAATCATTTTATTAGACGAAGCTACAAAGCCTTTTATAAACTTTTTTTTCTGTGATGGCTTTTATAGGTTAGCGAAATTCCAAAGCAAGTTTCGTCCAAAATGAATGGCTAACATTTGGTTTTACCTTTTCGTAGGATAACTTTTAACGCCAATTGAATACGAAAACGAGTTACCTGAAATAAGAACCTGTAGTATTTAAGTATTTACCAGACAGGTGAATCTATAAGTGGATGAGTCATCCACTGTGACGTCATCGTTCCACACTGACAGGTATGTTGTCGACCCACTTGTCAGTGAGTGGATGCAATGGAACGACCCGTTAGCTGCAACACATAATGTATATCTATCAATTCTTCCATTTGACGCTACCCCTACAGATTTGGCGATAAAATCTTAGCCAATTGGATTCCACGACCTGATTGAACGAAGCGACTAACTTGAGTTGCTGACAGAATCGGGCGTTTCCTTTTGCATCTGTTGCTAAGGATGCATTACAGAAATCAAACATTTTATACTGCCATTACCCTTTCTATTATTTTGCATATTATTTTCATAACCTGAAATAACCAATCTCTTCATTCTATTCCAGTATTATGAGCTGTCTTGTAAGAGAACAGAAAATTATAATATATCAGGGTTCATGTTCTGGTTATCTTCCACTGATTACTAGGATGTACATTTTATTAATATATATATATGTGCTTTTTTTCAAATGCCAAGGATAATGAGGGAGTCCTACTGATGAGCTGGAGGAAAACGTCAACAGAATCAGACCCGTGGTTCGACGTAGCCAGACCCGATCCAATACATTGTAGCGTATTAAAGTGAAACGGGGAGAAGGATGCTATAAGAAACAGCTTGTTTTTTTTACTTTTTTGGCACTTGTACTTGCTGTTTATATGATATCCACTGTTTAGCCCTAACTGGTACATGGTATTATCACATGATAATAGAGAATCGATGTTCTTACAGCTAATTTAATATGTTGCATCATTATATTAAAATATTTTTTTATTTTTTCTTCTATCTAACCTTTTTCCAAAATAAATGTCAATTGATATATATATACATTTATTTTTAAATTTATCATTAACAAGGACTAACAGTTTCAAATAATAATAGGTATGTTTCTTCTTTGCCTACCTGAAAATACGCTCCCAGAAGTACAACTCTCATAAGTATAAGTCATCAGGACCTTGTTTGAGCATCCGTTTTCAGAATTTCCGGAGCAAGCTGATGCCCCAGCATGATCTGTGTAAGTAATGTTCGTGTAACTAGCCAAAAGATCATCCGGGCATGTGGCATCAGCCTTCCCGCTATCGACAGCGCCTGGAATGTGATCAGTTACAACGTCACAACAGTACCGCAGCAACGTTAATGTAAAACGGGAATTTTACGCACAGTTATATTTTGCCCATTTCGTTGCTGAATGGTTGCAATTATTCAACATGGGATGAAGTATTACATTTCTAATTACCAGTTAGTATAGGTGGGTGAATTCAAAATTGGTAAATATAATTTAACGTTCAAAGGGCCAAAACTGGTTAGGTTGAAAATTTAGATTTACAGTATATGAAACATAAAGTTGACGTGCAAATGGCCACGTGACTCTTCAAGTCTATTCTCTGCTAAGGATTTGATTAAGATAGACGAACTATTGACTTATATTTGAACGATCTACAGAAATCCTATCTGTGTTATTATCAGGAAATTATTGTATGAATATGTAGTTGAACATGGTAAATACGCTACAGTCTCAAAGACATAAAACGTTTTCAATTTATTCAACAGACTGCCCCCCAAAAACACACCAAATGAAATACATGTTTCAATATGAAACATTACCTGATTTAACAAGTGTAACGAAAGTGCTGTCTTCATACGGCTCCGCTCTGTTGCACGCTTCTGTGATATCCACGACCGTTCCGTTCACCCTTCCATATACGTAGTCGCTGTTCGTACTGCTCTCGGCTGTAGAATTTCAAAAGGACACTCATTAACATTCAATATTAGATGACACCAATGTTACCTACATCCTCATTGGTTGGATCGTAATCACGTGATGTCGGTTATCTGTGATATTGAGTCCGTGTTTCCACAGTATATATAGACACAGCAGGTGAATATTCACTTTGTGACACGTCATTGTTACGCCGCATCTCTTTCAACCAAATGAAATATAAACTTTATTTATTTAACAACAATTATGAAACAAGTTATTTCAACTTATATTAATCACTCTTGTTGGCACGGATGTTAGCGCGTGGGGGACTTAGTGTGGGAGGAAACCGGAGTACCCGGAGAAAACCCACGTGGTCGGGCAGGTGACCCCAACCTTTTCACGTCCGATCGGGGAATCGGACCCCGGCCGCCTTGGTGAAAGGCAAGTGCGCTATCCACTGCACCACCCGACCACCAAATGAAATCATCCCTCCTGACAATTTTCACAGCTTTTTTAATGATAAATACAATAGTAAGCATCGTCTCGATAAATACATCCTCGACAGGTTCATACGACCATGAATGAACATAAAAAGTCCGTAATTGATAAGTAGCAGTAGTTCCTTTTAGCCTTAAAGGTTGGAGACAAATTTAGCTATATACACGCAAAATGGCACATGTAATGAAAGCGCTCTAACTCAACATATATTTAGGCCCGAAGGGATTTTATTTGGTTTTATTCGGTTTAGCATCCTACATGCATTTAAGGACTTGCCTTCATGTGTATAAAGCATGCATGTGTGATGAAAGTGATAGGTTCTTGTATTTGCATTCTTGCAATAGCGCGGATCTGATGCCAGCTTTAGAAAACGTCCTCACTGAAATACCATGCCGAAGGCACACAACACAGCATTCCACCCAGTCCCATAATACTGACAACGGAGAGTAGCACCACTTCGTACAGTTTATTTATCTCACATATATCAAATTTAATTAAACCTTATTAAAAACAAAAAATGAAACAAAAGTTGTCAGAAAGTTTGGAAAACAACTACACTATCATACATTCTTCGTAAGAAAGTTAAATTTTTCCATAACATATTCCTGGTCATAGTAAATGCTGCCTAAGGATATAATTCCCGAAATAGATACTCTCAAAGTGTGCATTTGCGCTTCACTCTACTAGTTTTCCAAGGTGCCACTGTTAGCTCTACTGGATTTCCGATCCAAAAATTATTTCATAGTATGCCAATAAAATCGTTAAAAGTAACGCAAAATTGACAAAAATTTCCACTTAATGACTACTTAACTTTTTAAATCGGGAAATCTGTCAAGTTGTCAGAGAACCAGTAAGGTCTCTGTATTTACATAACTAAACAATACTATTAAAGAAGATCTCAACTGTAGTCGAAACTATAAAAATAAATTAATAATTTATGAATATATTTTAACATTAGCGAGTTAACAGGTAAAGACTTGGACAGATCATGTATTCTTGTATGTGAATGTGAATATGAAGGGTAATATCATGATGTAATATTTTCAGCTTAGTAAACTCTGACTGTGTATAAATTAGCGTATACGCAGTGAAAAATGGCTCGGCGGATTGATACTTGTTTCAACTATGGCGCCGTTCACGCTTCAGCAAGAAAGCAGTCCAATGACAACCAATGCTTGGATCATTCACCATCTAGATACATAAAACATATTCGTGATCCGTTAGGTCTAATTATACAACAAAAGAATGCTGAAAACTTCTGATTCCATGGATGCACATTCAAATTTCTTTGGCGGTAACGTCAAGAATGGCGGCTTCGTTCTGACCGCGTCATTCCATAAGCAGTGTGTCAATGCGCGTACATGAAGACCGTTGTAAATGAATTGAAAAGTTCGAAGGGCTTCACACATTGCTTTATTTGAAATTTAAAAAAAAAACATGAAAGGAAAATAAATAGCGTTGTTCACTGCGTATTTTCTAAATTAACTCATATATCGATGTAGTTTCACTGGCACTATATTGTCCTGGTAACCAAGACTACCGTAGTTACCGTCGTGACAACCCGCTTCGACTTTGTTTCTGCGTAACGCGCACCAAAGAATATGTCCGTTGCCAACTGCGTTCATACTACCGTATACGTCGTCAAAATGAAGGTCAATCCTTAAATATTGATGACATATACGATTAAGTGTTATTGTCTCTGTCCTTATGTCATGGGTGGTAAAACTTCAGCAAACGAAAAGAAACGAAACAAAACTTCACCTGTTCCTATGTAGTAGTAGAACTTGTAAGCAGACACTCTGTAAAGCTCTATGCAGACGTAGGCATCTATGTACGAGCTGAACGCTTCCACAGCACCGACTGACCTGTAAATAAAATATATAGCATCACAAAGTTACTGCACTCGAAATCGTTTAAACTTCACAAAAGATGTATAAAGAGGCCATTAAAACGTACAAGTAGAATAATATCAAGTTGTGCGGACACGTAAGCGTCTTCTGCTTGATCAAAGACACCGCATTTAAAATATAGGTCAAATTAAAGAAATGTCATGTTTTCAGAGCGAGAACCGGGATAGTCACATTCATAACGCATAATAAAGAAGTATATTTGCCATTTGAGATGATGACGGATGACGGCGATGTATAAAACTAAACTAACCTATATTAGTTGGAAGGGGGGGGGGGGGGGGGGATATAGTTACGCCATCACATGTATTTATGATACATGATGATTATCATCAGGAAATCAAACATATAAATACAAGACATACTTAAGTAAATACTTCCGTCCTGATTGCTGGTCACAGCTAAAGTTGAGGGCGTTCACTGTAGCGGACATGTACATGGGGTAATTATAGACATGAGTACTTTCATTCGAGAAGGTTATCTCCCCCTTGTGAGAGCTGATCCAATCCCCGGTGAGTTCGGTAGGAAACGTACACGATGAACCTGAAAGAGGCAGAAATATTCGGTAAAGTAACAATCATTGATTTTTAAGCTGACCATTCCAAGTTTTAAAGACACACTAAGAACTTCGACAACTTGACAATAAATAAATAAATAATTAAAATAAACAAAATATAATCAAACCTAAAAATCATAAACAAAAATAAAACAAAAAGCAGCTCTAGAGAAAACGTAATCATCATTGAGTATTTCTTCTTTTCCATTTTTATTTCTTTTACAAAAGAATATTAAAAATCATCAAATGATATTAATCATATCAAAACATTAGATCCGTGAATTAGTTTATTCTGGATTGTTTGAGTCCATCCTATGATGGTCGACTTTCTTACAGGAAGGGAACAGCATTCTTTGTTGCAACGAATGTAAAACAATAGGTTTTGCAAAAGTATTAATTACTTTGTAATATAGGTCATAATAATATTAAGAAAATTAAGAATGCTATAAAAAGTCTTTTTTACTGCAGATCCTGTTAAAGTGGAAATTTTCGCGGTATTGGAATGTTTGCGATTTTAAGGTCAAGTAAATTAACTAAAAAATATCCACTCGCGAATAATTGTTTGTGGCTTATATACATTATAGATGTATAGTTTATATATATTTCAGAACTATTGCCAGCGCGGAAATTCTAACACTGCGATTAGTTTAACGCGTCACAACGCAGATATTTTAACACCGCGATTAGTTTATAGCGTCACAACGCAAATTCTAACACCGCGGTTAGTTTAACGCGTCACAACGCAGATATTCTAACACCGCGGTTAGTTTATAGTGTCACAACCCGAATTCTAACACCGCGATTAGTTTAACGCGTCACAACGCGGATATTCTTACACCACGATTAGTTTATAGCGTCACAACGCGAATTCTAACACCGCGATTAGTTTAACGCGTCACAACGCGGATATTCTTACACCACGATTAGTTTATAGCGTCACAACGCGAATTCTAACACCGCGATTAGTTTAAAGCGTCACAGCGCGAATTTACGGATACATATAGGCTAGACATCCTCTTACCACTACGATGTACCTGTGTAGGACGGTGTGGTAACGTCAGAGAGCGTATATACTCTAAACAGTGCAAGCTACATGTAACCTACTCATATAGAAAGGTATATATATATAAGTATGTTAAAGTTTGTATCTCTCTTTGAACTTTAACTATATAGACGGATTTACAGATATACACAATCATTAGATTGTGGATATAATAATACTTTAAGCTATGATAAGGACCTGGAACGATAAATTGATAGTGTCACACATCGAAGGGGGGGGGGGGGGGGGGGNATAATGTAAATATATAGCATTTATGTAGCGCACTATCAAAACCATTTTTAACAGTTATATAGCTCACTGTGTAAAATAAATATAACATATTTATAGCAAATTATTATACAGTATAACACCTTTTTAGTACACAGTGTAAAATATATATAACACCTATATAGTGCAATGTGTGATATACATATATAACATCTATATAGCACACCGTGTTTACTATATTACATTTATATGATGCACTTTGTATTTATGAAATTACTTTCAGGTTCCTTACGGTATACATAGTGTACTCAGCTATACGTCTCTCAGTCCAAAGGTACATACTAAACAAGGAGAATATCCTGTTAAAAGATGTTCAACTTTGAAGAGTTTACTGTTGTATCCAAGCCGGTCGTATAAGGACATTGATAGAGATACACGAGTGATTAACACAAATCGTCGCTTAAGTATGTTTCTAATATCAAAATGTACACACACACACAAAGGCTCTTCATTTATCCGAACACTGTCTTATGTGATTAGACATTCCCGAATAACATCAATGACACAAGACGTGTCATTGAAAATCTTATTTGCCGATTTTCAGGGTCAGGTTTATCAAAACAGAAGAAGAAAACAGTCATTCCATAAATAGCGATGAACAAATAAATGCAAGAAACTTAGATGTTAACCCCCCAGAGAAGACAGTGGAAATCATTCATGAAAAGCGAACCAATCTGTTGATCACGTTAGTTACTCATTTTCAGCAGTGAAACATTAAATTAACTGTTTGAGTTGTAATCATTGATATAATTTTAAACAGCAAATCTGAAAACAATTCAATTGGTCCTGAAAACTTCTTCCAAATAAAGACAAGATATGCTTACCTGTGTATCCAAACAGTGATATAAAAGCAGTTGCGAAAGTAATCAAGTACATTTTGAGATTTCAAATGGCGTAGTTTTACACAAATTCTAAAGAAATCCTATGAAATCCACAGATGACAATTCTTCATTATGAAACCGCTGTCCCTATATCACAGTTCGGGGTCTCCATTTTCAATGAATCGATTTTTTTTATATTTCTTTGTCTCAAGTCTAAATATTACACATTCGCCATTTTTTATGAATGGAATTTGACTTAAAATTCAAAATGGCGGAAAAGAGAAGTTCCGAATGGAATGTAAGGCGATTCCTTAATTATTTTACGGTTTAGAACTATTTGTTGAATATTTTTCTCTATCTACGTATGTAAAATAAACAATTTGAAACCAGAGAAATGAATAAGTTTCGCCTGGAATATCTGACTATTGACGTCTAATCGGGATAATCCGGATGAGGAGATCAGGGAATTAAAAAGGGTTGGAGACCTGTACGGTGTATTCTGGATATAGTCCGTCGTACAGCAGTATTTACTTGGCAAACAGCTGTCAGTACATTCCATACCAAACTCATATTAACATGTAGTATCCTTGAGTAATATTTTAACTTCATTTTTTGATAACTTGATTTTCTATAGTGATTTAGAGACCAATTTAGTAATACACAAAGCTGAAGTTATAGTGTCCAAAGTAAATATTAAAAACGTTTTTTTTACAGAATATATTTAGCAAACAGTGTAAAAAAATAAAAAATAAAAATAAACCAATATTCAATTTTGTATTGCTGTCATTAGTTCACTTTACGAGAACATGTGTTTTTTAAACACAGCTGGTGTTTCCAACCATTGGCGTAATTTTCATTTAAACATCATTTTTGTCATTATTGTTTTTTGTGACGTCACGATGAATTAGATGATCGAGTTACGGGTTACATATCGGATCAATATTTGATGTTGTTATATAATTAAACTCATCTGCCAGACCATATGCTAACAGTAAAGTATATGAAGTCAGTTGAAAATATTTTAGTCAGATGTGAGTATAAATTGAAGTTTTTTTTCAAAAGTGCTATCTTTAAAACAAATACGGTAGAATTACTCTATAAATCTAGTACGCTATGTTCCCTATCAGACGAGATTAGCAGACTACGCGGATTAATGTCTTAATCCCCAGTCCACGGACAAGGGTCAAGCTAGTATATTACACGCCCTGAAGGTGCAACTGTGTGAAGTCAGATCAGTTATACAGCGAGCATTTAAAGACGACATTAGGATTAGCCCACGTTTAGTACCCATATCCAGTATAAATGACATTGTCAAATATCGAAGTATTTAGTATTTTCTATTTGCCAATAGATAGTAAATATGGCATTTATAGTCTCAACAAAATTTTATGACTTTCAGATGATTTGAAGGAAGAAAGATAATAGCTGATAATGTACGGTTACTCTTTTTTAGGTGCCCGTTAGCGCAGTGGCATACATCTCTGTACTAAGTAGTTCATTGATGCGTGACCGCCACGCCCAGTGGACCACAGAACATTGTTAGAGTTGTCCCCGTCGTATACACCATCAATTGATGCATGAAAAGCAGGCCTCCCGTCACTCCGAACAAGCGTTCCCGTGCTGGGATAGAGGTTGGTTGATTGGGGATAGGGGTCGGGGTGTATGGGTCAGGGAGGTCTGTGTTATCACCTCATAATTGAACGTTGTCCTTTGAAGGAGGGACTTATATTTAGTACATACAAACATATATTTACTCTATACAGCTTCCAGTATGTGTTACGTTCCTTTATCAGTTTTGGACGTGTGGGTTCAGGATTATTGTATATTTAGAATTTCTTTATTGTGCGTTACCAGAATTTTACACTGCCTTGTTTCAATTCGAGGACATATCGTAGTGACCGCCCCCCCCCCCCCCCCTCCCCCCCCCAACACAAATTATACTACTTAAAAAGAAGCATTCACATGTAGTACATACAGTAGTCAGGGGCGGATCCAGGATTTCCTAAAAGGGGGGGCCGAAATGTTTTTCTCAATAGTCAACGGTGTGCAGCCCGAGCGCATAGCGCGAGGAGGGGGAGGGTACACACCTCTCCCCGTAAGGGAGTTTTGGGGGATCCCCCCCCCCAAAAAATGTGATTTCTAGAACGTCTCAGAAGCGATTTCCCGTGTTCTTAGGATTGTTTTTATATTTAACTAACAAGAAGAAAAAAACATATTTTAAGTATGGCCCAAATACTTTTTTTGTGTACTGGAAAGAAAATTTAAGTTTCGGTTCAAATTCTCTATCAACAGCGTGTTTTAGAAGTCAGATGGTATTATTATAGGGGCAACCTGGTGATGACAAATGTATGAATCCACAGGGGACTTGTTCATTATTACCTAATTTGGCGTCCCGCCCGCAAGGGGGATACGAGAGGTCCACCGTCAAAATATAAATCTAGTCTTCAGACATTGTACGTTTGTCGTACAAAAGAACAAATATCACCATAACATCGTTGCTGTTTAATTAATGAGTTACTCATGGCATCACTAAGTTGGTAAACAAACGGTAAGTTCAAATCAGTGCGATACCCAAGGTCACTAGCTATATACAGGGGCGTTTTCTATGATATTTGAAAGAGGGGGCGCAGAATAAAATCTGTCGCCGAGCGGAGCGAGGCGAAAAAAGTTTTGGACCTTCTTTTTGCTAAAAACCATAAAATAATTGTGAAATGCACTAATGTAACGGTTCCTGACTTGGAGCATGTATATTTTATAGTTGAAGTGTCATGGTTTGACATTTTTTTATCAGAGTATGTCTTTAATTAATGAATATGATAAATTGCCATATTTAATACAATATTAGCAGATTACGATAAAAAAAATCTTTTTTTTTTGAAAATGGGGCGTACGCCCATTACGCCCTCACCTGGACCCGCCCCTGATATAGTCTCGCGTTTTATAATTGTTGACTAACTCACTAGTGTAGACAATGATATATCTGAAATGTCCACGCTGATTAACTCATGTAAGGGCGTGCATATTACCAACGGTGGTACATTTGCTAAGCTATCTGGTTAAAATGTTACAACTTAGAAGGCACATACGCGTCACCTTTAAATTTAATTTAAAATTATCATTCTTGTAAGTACAGCATATCATCTCATTCTGGTACGTACAACTTATTACTACGTACACAATAGTATGCTGTGTGAAGATACTTTCTTGTACGTACACGATGGTAAGCTATAAGTACCACAATGAGATATTATGTTGTACATACAAGATAGTTAAACAGTTCCAACAATATATATAATACCAAAATAATTGAATGGATATGTTTAGTCGATTATACATAATATTGTCAGCCGAAAAAAACCTTTATCGTTCTTGTATAATGATATGATTAATATCGCCCGGGCGGTTAGGAAGGTTACAATAAAAAGTATTAATTTTCAGATCATCTATAACGAGCGGTCAATAATATAATTATGCAACTTATGCTAGTATATTTCCGCCGAGCGTTGCAAGTTGCAACTTGGGGTTTTGCGGAGGTGGTAAAATAAAAAAAAAAACACTTTAGGGTCAAGATACAAAGTAGACGAGCGTAGCGATGCCAACAAATATTGTTTTAATAAAGAAAATATAGTAAAAATATCAGATAACGGGTACACCCACAATATTTGCTAGGATGCCGTATGGGATGTGTGGGGCGTGGCCCCAGATTTTTTTTATACAAGCTCCGTGCATTATTTGATGCATTTAAAAATGTTAATATGTTTCCATTCCCGGCCGATCAGACCATTATGGGCCGGCCCGGAAGAAGTCAGTCCGCCGCCAAAAGGTGGGGCCGGGGCCGGGGCCGGGTGTGCCCCCCCCCTAAATCCGCGCCTGGTAGTTTAAACGTTATTTTAACAGTATTATTGAAGTTTTACATCTCTATATGGTTCAAATTCCTTGATTGAATTTTTAATCCCTTTCTTAGTCGAATTTCAATTCGTTTAACACGTTGCGATTTACGGCTCTCATCCGTTTACAAGATCACGTACATTACACACACATATATATATATGATGTGTAGTATAGAGTAGAATATTTAGTATTACCGTATACATATTTACCTAACTTCCTAACTAGCCAAACTCCTTACAATGTAACACCAATTTCAAAGTCATCTATTAACACAAAATGCTGGTCAAAGCTGTGACGTATCATTCAAAAAGGAGATAATGCGGACATCGAGGAGCCTGCAAACAGGCTTATGGGCACCTTTTCTATCTTAAATGCACGATACGTGTTCATTAAAGATTAACATAGATCAATTATAAGCTCATTGAAGCCAGATATGCTGCCCAAGTTTGAGGGAAAGAAGACAAAGTGCATGAATGTGAGGAAGAATAAAAT
Source organism: Mizuhopecten yessoensis (assembly GCF_002113885.1). NCBI lineage: Eukaryota > Metazoa > Mollusca > Bivalvia > Pectinida > Pectinidae > Mizuhopecten > Mizuhopecten yessoensis. The sequence goes on along the minus strand of NW_018408901.1, from coordinate 464,834 downwards.
GATGAAGCTGTTCTTGTTTCAAGGTCGAAGGATGGGAAATCCCATTTTCTGCGAATCACCCATTCAAGTATCTGCGGAAGTGACTCCATGGATCATTAATGTTAAAATGTAGAAAATGTAAAATGTACTGTTTTTTGTGGATATCATCAACTTCGATATATACGTAGTACTCTAATACGGACAGACCCATCGAGGGGTTCGGGAAGCTCAACAAAGTCCTCGGAGCTAGAAGGCACCACTTCTCTAAAAGCTGTACACATGGAACTGTACCTTTAAAATTGTGTAATAAATACGGTATGGGAGAAATGAAGTGCACTGCATCATGCAGCTGTCCCGTCCTTCTAGGCCTCACCGGTGATGCTACGTTGTAGGTGTAGAAAAGTTGGAAATCACTTCCTACTCTAGACTAGTACGACTTTTGATGTTAGATGAGGATCCGATAACGGTTGGAGAGCTAGGTTGATCTATTTATAGCTACTTGTATAGATGGCTTGTAGTTCCAGCTTCTTTCTTCAACATTGGACTTTACAGTCAAACACCATGCAGGTGTACATGTACGTGTGCAGCTCTAATTGTCATTTGTTGTCGAGTGAACCTGGGTCACCAAGAATAGCAAATAATAATCATTGACAACATCAGGCGTGCAGTGATCTCGATAAATGGAGGCTGAAAATGGTCTGCAGTGCCGTTTGTTGAGCTGGTCCATGACAGTCTCAAGTACCGAAACCTATTCATGGAGACTTACCAGGACAACAAAGCATGTGGAATTCACACTTTGTAAATATGAGAATGCACATACAAACGTTAAAAGGGGAGCATGGTTCATATTCCGTCTTTTCGTATTGCAGAGTTATCTGGTCTTGTGAGCAGGTATTGATTGTTACGTCATTAGTTTGTGTGAGAAAATTACTTCGTGTTTTCAAAAATTTATGACGTTACTCTCACAAACAAATGACGTAACAATTAATACCTGCTCACAAGAGCAGATAACTCTGTTATACGAAAAGACGGAATAGGTATCCGGGTGAAAGAAACGAAAATACAGGACAGTGTACTTGATCTAATGAAGCATGGACAAAAATGAAACCTACGAAAAGTAAATTATTAGGAAAGAGCTGTGGCGCTAGAACTAAGAATTAAATTACTGCTGTGGTCAGTATATGACGTCATACAGTCACCAGCGAACCTGTGACGGTAAGTAAATATCGAGTTATATGCTACACGAAAGAAGAGGAAATATTGATTAAGGCATGTTCAAATATAATGCATGCAATATATTAAAAGCAAGAAAGGAGTTTCATATATAAAATACCCTTGCGTGCTTCCACCAACAAGAGTAAGTCATATAAGTTGAAATGACTCTGTCCATAATTGTTTTAAGTTAACTAGAGTTTACATTTTTAAACTGTGATGATGTAGAATGCTTTATAAAGTTATATTTTTTACTTTAAGGTTGCCCCTATTATAAGGGCGTACATGCTGGTTGCTTACGATGGAAGGGGGATAACTCTTACAAAACCCGACGCTTTACTTCCTGTTCAAACCGAAAGTAGACATTCCACAGGTGCTACCGGTAAGTCAAGCTTGGAGTTTATATGTACTGTTATTGTTCGATTGATGTCCTTTTATATAGAATCTGTCGGACATTTTTGATTTTTGGTCTAAACTGAAGACGTCAGGTAGTATTTTGGATTTATTTGAAATATTGTTGGCAACATCAGATATACATGATGTATACAATTAACTTCAGGCACACCATGTTATATTGCGTTATGCAATCATATAGATAACAGTTATACCATATCTCCGTTAAGCTCTTCACAAACACAGGGACTGGATACATAAGATATAGACTTTACGTAGGGTATGTTATATATCTATCTTTATAGTACGATTATATATACATGACCTATCTGTTTTGTCATGTCCCTGTGCTTGCAATAGACCTGAAGAGATGTTTACATCTTCAACTAGTCAAATATATGGATCGAGGTCTGCTTTACTGCCGAACTCCTGTCATCTCAGGAAAAGGAATGTTGTGTGGTAGATTCGTAATTTCCTAAAAGTGAAAGTAACACTACCACCATTTGTTTGTGTCGTGTCCCTGTGCTACGTTGTAACTTGTCACATATCATCTGAACATCAATCTACATCTACAACTATAGGTAAAAATGCATTATTTTCATATAATGGCAGCACATTTCAGCTTTCCATCTATGACCTATTTCCTAGCTTTGATGAATAGGTAACATGGCCGAAATATCTCGGATTGTTTTTACAAGGAGTTTTATGGTATGGTGCTTATCAGTTGAGAAAGCCCAGTACAAAATTTATTGATATTCGGGTTGATTTCTCCTGCGTAGTTCTGATATTGTTTGGGAAGCTAGATTTAATCATGCCAGTGTATCGGGAACAAACAAAGAGTCTTCAGTTTGGTGTACTTCCTTGTGCGTTTGTCAACAACTGTGTGTACATATCTCTTTCCACACGCCTCTCAGTAAGAGGTACTTGACAACAGGAATATTTATCTATATCTTTTCGTTCAAAACGTTCTTTGATCACGGTTACCTTGATATAACATTGAATTGAGGAAAATAAATCTTATCGTACAAGGAAGTGATATTTATTTTTTATCTTTGTGGAGTTTTCGCCTTTTCTGTATATCGAGGTGTACCTTGTTCATTTTATACTTTCAGCGTTGAATGCGTTATGGATGCGTTGGATAGGGAGTTTGATCATTGGCTTGGCAAATCACCCTCTAATGAGGACATCATAGAAGTATTGGAAGTTTTGGAGAAGAAAAAAGTAAGTACATGTACATCAGGTACATTCTTGAAACCGTTATCATGCTCAAGCATGGATTCTGTGCTCAAACCAGCTTTCTTGTAGCTCTCTTAAATCCTGTCACACGCTAATAAAGTCCAGTGTAAACATTTAACAAAATAATAACACACGTCTCTCCAAGATTCTTCCAAATTACAGTCAAAATGTTATTTTTTCATTCATTTTATCACTGGAACAAGAAATAGGGCTTGAGCACAGAATCTGAGTTTGAGCATGAGAACGGTTTCATGAATTCGGGTCCTGGTATGAATAGAATGCCTAATCTTAATGGCCGCACTACACGTGTCACAGACATTTAGAAACAAAGAGATGTAGACATATACAGCAAGACTCTTAATTATGATACTTTGTGTTACATTATTGACTTTGAGTACTCGCTACCCTTGTTACTACTAGGACGTAACACCATGAACAGCAACAGCACTTAACTCGTTAACTTGTAGAATTTATGTGATGGAGGCCCTATATACTATTGTGGGTTTTGAGTCGCGTATACAACCTTACGCTAATGACGGTGAGTTATTTATACCTTTCATTACTATCATGTGTTTGCATAAATACCATGTATGGCATTGAGTATTTTGTACTTCGTGTTATGATGTTGACTTTGGTAACATGGTTGTCTTTTTGTAAACTTTTTCACATTGTTAACACTGAGTCGTTTATACTCTTATCACAATGTTAACACTGAGTCGTTTATACCTTTATCACAATGTTAACACTGAGTCGTTGATACTCTTATCACAATGTGTACACCAAGTCGTTTATACTCTTTCCACAATGTTAACACTGAGTCGTTCATACTCTTTCCACAAGGTTAACACTGAGTCGTTTATACTCTTACCACAATGTTAACATTGAGTCATTTATACTCTTTCCACAATGATAACACTGAGTCGTTTATACTCTTTCCACAAGGTTAACACTGAGTCGTTTATACTCTTTCCACAATGTTAACACTGAGTCGTTTATACTCTTTCCACAATCTTAACACTGAGTCGTTTATACTCTTATCACAATGTTAAAATTGAGTCGTTTATACCCTTTCCACAAGGTTAACACTAAGTCGTTTATACTCTTTCCACAATATTAACACTGAGTCGTTTATACTCTTATCACAATGTTAACACTGTGTCGTTTATACTCTTATCACAATGTTAACACTGAGTCGTTTATATTCTTATCACATTGTTAACACTGAGTCGTTTATACTCTTATCACAATGTTACAATTGAGTCGTTTATACCCTTTCCACAAGGTTAACACTAAGTCGTTTATACTCTTTCCACAATATTAACACTGAGTCGTTTATACTCTTATCACAATGTTAACACTGTGTCGTTTATGCTCTTATCACAATGTTAACACTGAGTCGTTTATATTCTTATCACATTGTTAACACTGAGTCGTTTATACTCTTTCCACAATGTTAACACTGAGTCGTTTATACTCTTTCCGCAATCTTCACACTGAGTTGTTTATACTCTTTCCACAATGTTAACACTGAGTCGTTTATACTCTTACCGCAATTTTCACACTGAGTTGTTTATACTCTTATCACATTGTTTCCACAATGTTAACACTGAGGCGTTTATACTCTTTCCGCAATGTTAACACTGAGTCGTTCATGCTCTTTCCACAATGTTAACACTGAGTCGTTTATACTCTTTCCACAAGGTTAACATTGTGTCGTTTATACTCTTATCACAATGTTAACACTGAGTCGTTTATACTCTTATCACATTGTTAACACTGAGTCGTTTATACTCTTTCCACAATCTTCACACTGAGTCGTTTATACTCTTATCACAATGTTAACACTGAATCGTTTATACTCTTTCCACAATGTTAACACTGAGTCGTTTATACCCTTATCACATTGTTAACACCGAGTCGTTTATACTCTTTCCACAATGTTAACACTGAGTCGTTCATGCTCTTTCCACAATGTTAACACTGAGTCGTTTATACTCTTTCCACACTGTTAACACTGAGTCGTTTATACTATTTCCACAATGTTAACACTGAGTCGTTTATACTCTTTCCACAAGGTTAACACTGAGTCGTTTATACTCTTTCCACTAGGTTATCACTGAGTCGTTTATACTCTTTCCACAATGTTAACACTGAGTCGTTTATACTCTTTCCACTAGGTTATCACTGAGTCGTTTATACTCTTTCCACAATGTTAACACTGAGTCGTTTATACTCTTTCCACAATGTTAACACTGAGTCGTTTATACTCTTTCCACAATGTTAACACTGAGTCGTTTATACTCTTTCCACAATGTTAACACTGAGTCGTTTATACTCTTTCCACAATGTTAACACTGAGTCGTTTATACTCTTTCCACAATGTTAACACTGAGTCGTTTATACTCTTTCCACAATGTTAACACTGAGTCGTTTATACTCTTTCCACAATGTTAACACTGAGTCGTTTATACTCTTTCCACAATGTTAACACTGAGTCGTTTATACTCTTTCCACAATGTTAACACTGAGTCGTTTATACTCTTTCCACAATGTTAACACTGAGTCGTTTATACTCTTTCCACAATGTTAACACTGAGTCGTTTATACTCTTTCCACAATGTTAACACTGAGTCGTTTATACTCTTTCCACAATGTTAACACTGAGTCGTTTATACTCTTTCCACAATGTTAACACTGAGTCGTTTATACTCTTTCCACAATGTTAACACTGAGTCGTTTATACTCTTTCCACAATGTTCACACTGAGTCGTTTATACTCTTTCCACAATGTTAACACTGAGTCGTTTATACTCTTTCCACAATGTTCACACTGAGTCGTTTATACTCTTATCACATTGTTAACACTGAGTCGTTTATACTCTTTCCACAATGTTAACACTGAGTCGTTCATACTCTTTCCACAAGGTTAACACTGAGTCGCTTATACATCTTCCTCAATGTTAACACTGAGTCGTTTATACTCTTTCCACAAAGTTAAAACTGAGTCGTTTATACTTTTATCACAATGTTAACAGTGAGTCGTTCATACTCTTTCCACAAGGTTAACACTGAGTCGTTTATACTCTTTCCTCAATGTTAACACTGAGTCGTTTATACTCTTTCCACAATGTTAACATTGAGTCGTTCATACTCTTTCCCCAATGTTAACACTGAGTCGTTTATACCTTTATCACAATGTTAACACTGAATCGTTTATACTCTTATCAGATTGTTTCCACAATGTTAACACTGAGCCGTTTATACTCTTTCCACATTGTTAGCACTGAGTCGTTTATACTCGGTCCACAATGTTAACACTGAGTCGTCCATGCTCTTTCCACAATGTTAACATTGAGTCATTTATACTCTTTCCACAATCTTAACACTGAGTCGTTTATACCTTTATCACAATGTTAACACTGAGTCGTTCATGCTCTTTCCACAATGTTAACACTGAGTCGTTTATTCTCTTTCACAATGTTAACACTGAATCGTTTATACTCTTATCACATTGTTTCCACAATGTTAACACTGAGTCGTTTAAATTCTTATCAACATGTCAATATTGGGTCGTCTAAAATCCCACAAAACGTAGTTCTATGTGAGTTATTTATTTCCTGTGTTACATTGGTTACTTTGTTGATTTTATGATGTTGATGTATAGTTACTTTGTTTATTTTGTCTTTAGGAAGAAACATTCAAGCAGCTAGAGGGAATACGTGACCATGAAAAAGATGAAGTGGCGGCCTTACAAGCTAGGTAAATAACAATAAGAGAACTTTTAGTAATTAATATATTTATTTATAATTTATCAATTTATTTATTAAACTCGGTATCCTGATACAATTAACAGGCGGTTATGATGCAGACTAATCAATATAGAGTGGAAAGGTGCGCGAAAGTATTTTTAAATGTTCTCATTTAACTACTTCTTTCACAATTGCTGATAGGTGTAAATATCAGTGTTCTTGGAACGACATTGTTGAAGGCATTTGGACGCGTTGTTTAACTTTCAACACTGTTTATTTCAGTAAGATTTACATTTATATTACCTATTACGAGTTAAATGTACCGTCCTGAACTACTTTACTAGGGTAGTAATGATTCGTGACATTTACTTAAACCTTTAGGATAATACCAAATTAAAGGACTTACTAAAATTGGCACGAAAGACTTATTAGGAAATGGGCTGTCACTTTAGGGCTTAAAACCCGCGGAGTCGAGCAAATCTGATTCGGTTGTTTGGATCGCGTTAGTGACCATGGCGTTTTGTCTGGTATCTTTTTGGAAGAATGTTACTTGAATCATAGAATTATCATATTTGTTTAAGTACAAAATTTCGTGGATACTTGTTACCTTTGTTACTGTATTATTATCAGAAGTCTAAAACATGCTAAAAAAGTGCGCCTAAAAGTGCACAAATTTTAAATACTTTTTAGGTACGGTTATCCACAAGTGCAGTGCCATTAGCAAATGATCTCATAATGAACGCAACATGACGTTTGCATGTCTATTTATCGGGGAAACGATGGAAGAAGCGACATACGAGTGGAAAACTGAGCAAATATATGTGCTAAACATGCAAAGAAATTAACGAAATAGTATTTAATAGTGATCCATCGCGTTAAAAAACCGGCAAAATAAGTTACTGTTAGTGAATGTAAAACTCGCAGTGAGGGGCTTTATGATACAAAAAATCCAAGATTCACGAAGGTACATCTAAAAGTCAGAACAACAAGAAACATTAATACAAACATAAATTGAAATTTTCAAATAAAAACTATTATTCTGTGTTTCCGGTTATCCGCGTACATTTTGCCGATATGTTTTTCGACTGCGGCTTTTTTGTGGCTAAAAATTAAAAACCCCTTTCCTTAAAACGATGCATTTGTACAAATTGTACGAGGTCCTTAAATTTGGTATTAATAACTAGTCTTATGTGCAAAGAACCGATCACACGTTTATATATTTTAGAAATGCACTTTATCTCCACTGGTGAGACTGCAAATATAAGGAATAACTGCCTATTTTTGGTCTGGTTTGAGGTGATCATAGACGTCTTTGCTCAACTGAATTTGTCACCTCATAATCTGACCAAAAATAGCTAGCTATTCCTTTAATATAATATTCTTAACCAATGTTATATCCTTTGTCAGAAAATACTGTACTATAACGTTATCATTTGAGGTACAACCTTGGACATACCTTGATCTGAAATATCTATACACTGAACAATACAGTGAACAATAGATATATTTGTATATATACTGTAATTACTTCAGTTTCACGGAGGAATATTTTCTTGATTGTTCCGTCAACGACATGTTTGCAAAGGTTTGAATTTGCAAAGGTTTGAATTTGCAAAGGTTTGAATTTGCAAAGGTTTGAATTTGCAAAGGGAACGCGACAGCTTTATGTTTCTTGGACACTTGTGTCTAAATATTTAGTTGTAAGAGATCGCTTTTCGCAATTGACTCCAAAATAGAAATATCTCTAAATGTAAGAGATCTATGGAAATCGAACCCCTTTAATAATTCTTAATATTTGTAAGAATACATTTCGTAACCTTTAGTTAGGGCTTTTCACTTTTTGTGAAAAGACCTATTGTTTTTGTTATGTTTTTTATAATTATTGTTATTCTACACAAATCTTTCACAACCTTTTTCTCCTTAATGACAGCAGGTATATGTTTGATATTTGAAATGTTGTAGGTCATGGTCTGAAGATGCCATTGAAGTATTTTCAACTTCATAAAAAAAATCGATATGGCCGCCATGATCTATAAAGTGATTTTTTAAACCTTTTTTAAAACAGCTATATCTCCTTAAATATAAATTGTACTGTGTTTTTGTTATAATATACTGATAGAATGTGGTCGGAGCTAAATTTGACCCATGCCATGTAATCAGGAAAAAGGTCAAGTTTAAATCCTCGCCATTGGGTCAAAGGTCACCTATTTTTTTATTTTTTTTATTTTTTTATTGACTGAAACATTTTTTTAAAATTCTTTTAGTAATCGATAGAATATGGCCATCCGATCAATTTGATATATTTTTCTGAAACATTTCCCGTTAACTTCATGTGACGTGTTCGTAATTACCTTTGATCTTTTTGAAAAGCCGACAATATATTTACAAACTTCAACGATCTTCCTCTCCAATTCTGCCATTGCAATATTAACCACAATTGATACATGTATTCCTCTGGGGGCCCTCACGAAGTGTTGTTAATTTTTGGAGCGACTAGAATTTCAAGATGGCCGCCACGGGCTCCGATTGGATTATAGCCTATACCAATATATTTCGCTAACGATATCAAGCAGAAAGTTGATTATTCGATATGATATAGGATATGCAAGGGCAAACTTTTTCTGTCATATTGCTTTAGCAAATAATATCAACTTTCGGTTTTCGGTAGGGGTCAAAGTTGAAAAGCACAATATTTGGTAACAGTTTTGAAAACAATCTTTTTTCTTAAGTTCCACAATGTCTTAAGTCTTGATAATTGATATGTAAGATGTAAGATCGACTGTCAAGGTCACTAAAGGCAAACGTTTAAAAACTTATGGCATCTGATTGGCTGGGACATTTTCCACTTCTTCTCAAGAACGATCGCGCCAATTGACTCCTTACTTGGTACATTTGCTCCCGAAGAGATCCCAAACAAGTGTTGTTACATTTCATACCAATTCAAAATTCAAAATGGCCGCCCTGATATCTGATTGACTGAGATATTATTGACTTCTTCTCATGAATGTCTGCAACTTAAGACCCCTATTATATAACGATAAATCTTTATGAGGTTCCAAACAAGTGTTGTTACATTTCATACCAATTCAAAAATCCAAAATGGCCGCCCTGACATCTGATTGACTGAGATATTATTGACTTCTTCTCAGGAATGACTGTAACTTAATACCCCTGACGTATTACAATAGATCTGTATGAACAAGTGTTGTTACATTCGGTACCGATCAAAAAAATCCAAGATGGCCACCCTGGCATCTGATTGGCTGGGACATTTTCGACTTCTTTTCAAGAACAATTGCACCAATTGACTCCTTACTTTTTACAATTGATCCTGATGAGGTGTTAAATAAGTGTTGTTACAGTTCATGTTAATCAAAATACCCAATATAGCCGCCCTGCCATTTGATTGGCTGAGACTGAGTGCTACCAAGTGTATGCACAAGAATGACCATCAAAGACCAACTTCCGGTTTTCGGTAGGGGTCAAAATTCAAATGCAGTTTTTTGGGTAATAAACTTCGACAAGCTTGTCTTGGGTTGTTTAAGGTCTAGAGTCTTGATATTTCATATGTTAGCTGCTTGGATGTTTAGCTACATGTATGAGGCCAAATCAATCCTTACAGTGAAAAGCCCGTCAAATTGTAAGCCAACAATTTCTAGTTTATTTTTGCTTTATTAATAGGTTAAAGCTCCTTCGTGGAGTGGAAAAAGAAAAAAAGACAACTGATTCCAGCGCAGGTTCCACGCCTATACAACAATCAGCTCGCAATCTCAGTCTCGCTCGTAGTAGTGTTGTCAGCAACAATCCATATGTGGAGAAAGACGAAAACGGTGTATTAAGAAGAAATACATCCAATCTATTTCCGGAAATTGTCAAAGTAATTGTTTTCACTAACATATAACATGCTACATTGGTAAGCCATATGATCATTCCTTTATTTGAAATGCTTCGTAAGATTTGTATGTATTTAGATTAGATTAGACTGGTATTTCTAGGCTTGATGTTCAATTATCACTCGTTGCATAAGTTTGTTATCTTGACAGTAAAACTAAAACAATTGTTTACCTAAATGATCCCTGTCCCGCTGCACTGCCACTTTTCCTATATACATGTACAGTAACCTCCTCTTAACTTCCGTGTTGATACAACTGTAGCACATTTGGGCTCGTACACTTCCGTTGTCCAGTTAGCTTCAATGGTTTCAGCAATGAATACAGTTGTTGATTATACCAATTATTTCATCTCCATTATTTTTTATGAACGTCTAGCAAGGTGAGGTTTTCTTTAAAAAAATGATTTATCAAAGCTATAGTTTCGTCGGGAAAATAACTATTTCATTTTTCTGCGGTGTTATGGAGATCTTCAACATCGAGTTTATATTCCAGGCTGTGTTTGACTTTGTCAGAAAAGAACAACGGGAACAAACTGAAAAGATCGCAGCCCTTCTACATGTTGATGAACAAGTAGGTACCATGATATGATGACGAACATGAATACGATTCAATGACAATCTTGAATGCTGACAACCTTATATGTTTATATTATACTGCTTTTGGTTTCAAACTTTTCCTAGCATAAGGGGCATAATTTATACATTAAATATTTTTGTGAAGACTTGAATTAAATGCAAAAATAAATAATGAGACAAATAAAACATATTACAGAATTCAAATCCAAAATTAAATAGAATAACTAATGTAGCCGTTTAGTCACTTGCGCATTGTCTAAAACTACAAACACAGCGTTGAACCTACAAATTAATCCTGTGAGAATACTTATCCTAAATTTACTAGGGACATACTATCAATATCACGGTTCGTTTACCCTCTTGGAATCAGCTTGTCTGTCTGTCTGTTTTTATTTTTGCGTAGTGACAATACCATATGTATTTTTTCCCTCTGAAACAATTTTGTGTTTAGGATATTTTTAAGAGGGTTATGTCCTTTTACATAAATAAACTGACAAAACTTTGTCCGGCTATGCATTTCCTCATTCTTTAATAGATTTCTTTGAAACTTTGTGTAATGACAGTACCATATTAAGTTGTGCCCTCTGAAGTAATTTTGCAATTGGGAACTTTGTAAGAGACTCATGCCCCTTATTGTAAATAAATTGACAAACCATTGTCTTGCTATGCATTCGCTCTATTTTCAATACATTTCTTTGAAATGTTTTGAGTAGTAACAGTACTATATGTAGTTGTGCCCCTGAAATAATATTGTGTTTCAGACCTTTCTGACAGAGTTAGAAAAAGTTCTCTTTACGTCAAAAATTACAAGGAATTGTCCGGCTATGCATGTGCTCATTTTTCAATAAATTGCTTGGAAACTTTTTGTGAAGTGGCAATACTATGCAGAGGTGCCTCCCCTTCTCTGTTGGCCTAATCCTTATGATTTTAACATAACAAGTACTCCTTACAATTTTGTCTATTTACTGTATTATTTTGTCTTATTCCTGCCGATTCCGGAAATTTCTGTCCGTTTCCATATCATTTTATTATAATATCACGAGAACAGTCTTCTCGGCGTCTGAAATAGGCCTAGAAACTGAAGCATAGTTGTGATCACACTTCCTCTTTCTTAAGCGAGGAAATGGCGGGAAAATGTGCTCTTGACGAGAGAGATATAAAATTGATTGTTCAGGTAGCCCAACCCAGAAAATCAAAATGCTATGGGATGAAAAAATTAAACCAAAATACAGAGAATGACATTGCCGCTGTCATTATGCAATGTACGTGTATGCGGGGGTATACTTGTCATCCCCCTAGATAACAACTCTAGGTGTTTTTTTGTTACAGGAAAAGGGTAACATCCTCAACCTTCAACGAACACTTGGATACGATATCGAAAAGGCGTTACTTCAGGTAAATTGGAATCAACGTATTAGCATTTTGTCATCAGTCTTACAGGATCTTGGTAAATATGTTTATCATCTTTATACAACTTATTACCACCTACCGGTAGCATGATAAACCTTCATTAGCACGGGCTGCCAATGTGAGAAAACTCAAGAAGTTAAGAACAACTTGATAACAACTTGGGAATAGATAAAGCCATTTGGGAACGTATACGAAATCTCCCTCGTTCCACATTACCGATGAGGTAGAAAGTGCGCGAAACACGACTGAAACTGCTTTACTCAGTTTATTCCCACATTTTTTTTATGTATCAAAATAACTCCAAAAAGCATTCATTTGATTCCGACACGCCTGTTATGGTCATTAAACACACACTGCAGTAACTAGGAGATAATTTGACCACAGGATGTAGAGTTTAAGTTTGTGAGTTTAGACTTAAATAGGGAAGTCTCGAGGGAGAAAGGTAAATTTTGGTCGAATTGAGAGATTCTCCCTCCTAATAAAGGAGGTTTGACAGCTATGCGAGAGGCCGGGGGTGGACGCGAGGTAGCTTCTCAATTTTATCCACGTGCTGTCGATGCAAAAATAATTTCTCATGTTAAGCCCTGAAGAAACAGTGTGATAATCTATAAATCCGATATGGTCTAGACTTAATTTAAGCTTCCCATCACCATGCCTGTCAAGAACCTTGGCGTATATTTGGATATTGCCTTTTACAAACATGGTCAGGATTCGATTCCCCGATCCGCCGTGAAATGGTATGAAGTCATCTGCCCTATCACGTGTGTTTTCTATGGATTCTCCGATATCCTCCTAAATTTAAACTCTTATGAGAGCCGCTACCATTTGGCAAAAAAACAGTGATTAATTGCAATAGTGTTGCAAAATGAAAAGAGTTTAATTTTTTTTTAAAAATCAAGAACAGGACGTGTTTAGAGCTATGCTCTAGACTTGTTTTTTTTCTCCTTTAAAGTAAACTGAAATGAGGGTTTTTTCTCACTTAGAGTAACTTTCTTTGGCAAAGTATTCATCTTTTACTTTACAATTCCTATACAGCAACATAAGTATCGGCAGTGAATAGGTTAGAGTTGGTCCACTAATTACATATATAAATTATTTGGATTTGAATATTCAAATTATTAACAACTATAATTCGCAATGTGTGTACATGTATAAGACGAAATATAGCTTTGGAGAAAATGAATAAAATGATTATTTCAAAAAAGTGTCGCTGGTAAATTTATAGTCATGCTACTTCTATACCTTGATATTTTCATTGGTAAGTTGCTATAATAAATCTAATGCAGGTATTGAAATAAGAATATGTATGTTTTACACAGTTCATGTCGTAGTTCAGATACCAGGTGTTGTGTCAGATTGATTATCATTTATATGTACCAATACAAGCCTGCATGTGTGTCTTTTAAATTGTCTTATTCTACGCAAACCGAATGGAAATCTCTTCTTTTTTGTGTTCGTGAAGTATTGAATATATTTCTGTACAACTTTTCTAAAATATATTGTTTGCGTTGTGTGACCATTGTCGGTTTATAATAAAATGATGCCGAATGGTTCTGTTTTTCAAATGCGTATATGCAATGCACAGAGTTAAGTCAATTATTTGCTGCACTAACATTCGATTGTAAAAAAAGCATTTTCCGTTCACAGTAGAATAACATGGTTCCAGAACCTCTTTTTTTTCAGAGATTTTTCGACGAAGTTTGGCCGGAAAAGATATGCAAACCTTACTCTGCCAAATTGCCCTTACTAGACCAATCGATGGTTGACAAAGATGGAAAACATGACCAACTGAGAAATTTCGTAGACGCGTGTATTAAGCTTGTATGGCTGATGCTGATGGAAACACCTCCCTTGGTATTCTGTTGGGAAATTTCAAAATCTCATTATCGATATCCTGCAGGTGTACGTGGAGAGTTCCATATCAATGATCGAGTTATCGATCCTGCTATTACTATGATCAAACACGAAAACGGTAAAATGGAAATGAAAAATGTGATCAAAGGTCTTCTTCAGGATGAACCTAGAGAGCAGACACCCATTACAAAAGCAATAATTAACAAGTAATCAAAAATAATACTATATGTACCATGATCAGCTTGTACAGTCAGGTATCACTTCTTTATCGATCGCCGAAATCTGCAGCTGTTGCTTTTCGCCGATAAAACAGTTTGCGAATTTGTCATGAGAGTGCATTCGCGTTGTTTTAATGATTTGAAACATCAGTATATAAGGTTTTAGCAAACAAAAGCCGTCTGCGGGTGTTGGTCTTTAGTCCGATGGCAACCGATAGGATCGCGAGTTCAATGGAAGCTGAACTTGTTACAAGTTTGTCTGATACAGATGAAGTTAAGTACATTTTACATGTAAATGAAACATGTTTTTAACATTTTAAATGTAATTCTATAACAATATTTACTCGGGTTAAACGAAGTTCAGGACATAGCCTAACAGACAAATTTTCTAGGGACATTTTAAATAAACGCTAGTAAATTAGACGGCTCAAAGTAAACACTACCCGCACTAGGAAGCCTTCAATTTGCTCTGTCAAAATAATCATACAAGAAATGGACATCGAAATTTTGAAGGATGCTAATTTAAAAAAAGCAGTTGCAGTTTGAAGCGCAATGTAATTGCAGTTGAAACGCGAGGGTTCGGATGAAATCGATTATACAGACACGATATATGCAGATACAATACAGAAACTGTACTTTATCTTCCTTTTTTTTTTTTTGAGTGTAATGTCCCAACTACAATTATGGTAATTTAACATACAGAAACTATACAGCAGTGTTTCATGCAAAGAATGTTGTCTAAAACAAAAAATGGTTTGACATATAGTGGTTCTTCAACGAGTGATGGTGAGTGACGAGTAATCAACTACCACGAGTCATACGTGTAAAACACTGACATGACAGCTTCAAATGATGGTATACATTGAAACCTGAATTGACTTTCGTATTGCTGTGATATAAAAACTTATTGAAATATCAATTAGGGCAGGTGCATGCTTTATGACATCATAATTATGTTGATTCCAACGGTGTCGAACTAATCCCCATACTTCCTCCGAATTTTTACCAAGAGCGGGCACGTTCCGGTCGACCAATCATCCGACAGCAATAATGGTACAAGTACACATTTATTTCAACAAATGTCATACCGTCCAGGCGCCGAACGTGCCCCGTTCTCACACACACTAGCATATTGACGTTCTCATTGGTGTAACAATTAAATTCAAGTTCTTCGACTTTTTTTTGCAATGAAATATTCTGTATAATAAAACAATTATTGCCGAAATGTGATTTGCATCTGTTTCATTTTTTTCCCGTTTTGAAATATTCGTTGTATATAAACATTCGTGGTTTTCGAGGAGGTGACAGAACCACGAAAATAAACACAATTTATTTAATTGATATAATTGACTACTCTTTGCTTATATGGGAAATCCACGAAAGCTTGTACCACGAAACGATCTAAATGGCTTCAAGCCACGAAGGAAACTAGCCACGAACATTTCATGTTATACAGTATTTACTGTTAAGAACTAAACGGTGGTGCTAAAGGACCAGGAATAAAAACATGTGTAAAAAAGGGTTCTATGAAACCTTTTGATAATGTTTCAAATTAATCATAAATGACCTCTTTCGGGTTGACTATTCGACATGACTATGACAGTGGGCAGTGCAAACAAATATTCTTAATTTCATAACCAAATTCGCTTTTCATATATACTTAACTTATATAAGCTAAATTCTAGGATGAAGAAAAAAAATCAAAGGAATGGTGTCTATAAGGCCCTTTTTTGGGCCCCGGTTTATTCGGATTTTCACCTCCTTATTTTGTTCAAAGATGTCCTATCGTATGACATGAGGCAAAAATTAGGTAAACCTTTGACCAAAAGTGGGTTTTCTTGGGGTACCAAAAGGGGTATGGTAAATCACAAGCATATGTAACAGAATGAAAAATGACAGAAATTCAATCTTCACTTAATGATTGTTTATATAAAACAAAGGATAACGTCACGGGGGGGGGGGGGGTCTTTTTTGGTCATTTTCAATTGAAAAGAAATTTGTTTTCTCAATAATTTCCTTTCTAATTAATATTTTGACTTGAAATTTACACCTTTACTCATTTAAGTAGACTTACATTAATTGCATATTGATTACATACTTTCCTTTTGTTTTATACTGAGTTATGGCTTCTGGACCCATCTCAAATGGCTTTTTCAAATATCTCTAAATTTTAAGTGAATTAAAAGGTACATGACACCCTTTATATGCTATGGTATAAGATATCAATTGTTAGTATTGTATATTATGTATATCATATAATATTTGCTCAACACCTGTGGCTGAAGTGAGTTCCAGGCCCTGATTTGGTTTTTTTACTTATCAAAGTTAACTAACAAATCAAAAATGGCATTTGCCACCACAACTACTGTAAAATGATTGATTTAATATATGAAGTTTGATTTTCTGGTAATTTTAAGTCTCCTAGCCTCAAGGAAAGTATCTGCTTTAATCGTGAAAGTTAATCGATTTCATTGTTTTATCAAATGTTCTGACTATTTCCAATGTTATGAATATACCGGGGCCCAAAACAGGGCATTATAGACAACATTCCTTTGAAGAAGCTTTAGGGACTGCATTCAGTTCGCTCTGTTTATCATATGAGTCAAGAAACGGTTGGAGAATCAAGTACGCGATCGGAATCCCTAAACGTTTTTAACGGCTCTGTCGAAAGAAAAACGGGCGAACGAGTGGATGCAAGGACGTCATATCAGACTGTGTGTTTAATTTGAATTTACCGCTAAGCACATTAAAATCAACCTTCAATCGGGGTCTAATTTAATGTGAGCGATATTACTTTTTGAACATCCGCACTCTAACGGGATCTCGTGAAGATTATCACTAATAGGTTCCATTTTTATCACGGTTCCATTTGGGACGTCCAATGCCATCCTCTATACTCCAGGGGATACGCTCGCTTACACTCTCTTCACCCCTTGAATATGTCATAGCAAAATTAAAGGCACATGAACTGCCACATGATGACCTGCACGAGGAGAGATAGTTCGTCCGGCATATGGTTCTGTTCCCACTGTTCATTCAGCGCCAGATCAATTACCGGTACCCTGTCACTCGCTAGGTTTGTACTCTGCCTCTCAACAGGTACCGTGTCCTTCGCTAGATTGTTGTTTTATCCCTCTCTAGGTACTCTGTTCCTTAATAAATGGGTACTATATCCAAGCTTATAACACTTTCTTCACTAGGTTCTATGTCCCTCGCTATGATGGTGCTATATCCCTCTCTAGAAACACTGTCACTCACCAGGTACATACTCTTCCTCTGTCGGTACTCTCCCTCTCTAGGTACTATGTCCCTCACTAGGTTGGAACTACATCCTTCTCTGGGTAATATGTCCTTTGATATAATGTATAATGACCCTCACTTCGTGTAACTGAAAGTAGACAGTCTAAAGGGGTGTTACAGGTAAGCCACGTTTGGAGTGTATAGGTACTGCTATTGTTCGATTGGTGTTCTTTAATTAAGAATCTGCCGGACATTTATGATTTTTGGACTAACCTGAAGACTTCAGGGAATGTTTTTGAGTTATATTGAAATATTGCTGGTAACATAACACAGTTATATATTGCATGATCAGGTATTACTAACTTTATACCGCCTTATGTAATCACTTGATAACAGAATACTCATTAGATAACTCCGTTCAGCTCCTCATAAACACTGGGAAAGGGTACATGATATACAGACTTACGGAAGGGATGTAGTATGATTATATATCTATATGTATAGTACGACTCTCTACACAAGTCCTTATCTCGTGTGTCAGGCCCCTGTGCTTATAAAAGGGGTATATATAATAAATAGCATATGAGATTCCTATATATCATATAAGATATCTTACATACGAGAATTATGAGATATCTGATTAAGAAATTGAATGAGATATCTTATATGAGATATCATGTATACTTGATTAGATATCTAATATCGTATATAAGATATCTGATATAAAATGCAATTCGCTCATTTTCCCTTGGCCTACATTGTATCTCGCCTTGCCTCTGTTATGGCGGCCAAAGCAGAAACGGCCATTTTCTGCACTTTTGAGGTGGATTCAGACATAATGGCGACAGAATCACATGTTGTTACAACAAGCGTACTGTCCCTACGTAGACACCCGAGAGATTATGGACGGGGAGACTTGATTTTCGACATTTTGTTAAAATATCGTTCCTATATATGATATCCTATTAAGAAACGAGATTTTAATTAAATAAGATCTCTTATATATCTATATGAGATATCTCACATATCATATAAGCTAAAGCCCTCGTTCTGATATAGGGTCTTCGGGCTGATATGGCATTTTATATGGATTTTACCCTGTAATATTTTATATTTAATAAATCCTGATACTATGCTTCTCGGTTATGCCAAATATGTTTTAGAAGTTACATTTCTTAATGTCAATATCTCGGAAACAATCGAGCGGTCTTCGTTTTGGTGTACTTTCTTGTGCGTTTGTTAACAAGTTTGTGTACATATATCTCGCCACGCGCCTATCAGTAAGAGGCTCTTGACAACCAACATGAATATATATTTATATCTGTTTGTTTAAACGTTCTTTGATCGCGGTTACCTTGATAAAACATTGAAGTGAGGAAAATAAAACTTATCTACAAGGAAGTGATATTTCTTGTTATCTCTGAGGGGTGTTCTCCTCTTCTGTATGTCTATGCGTACCTTGTTCGTTTTGTACTCTCAGCGTTGCGTGCATTATGGATGCGATGAGTAAGGATTTTGATCATTTGATTGACAAATCACTCTCTGATGGGGCGAGCGGGGAGGTATTGAAGGTTTTGAAGAAGAAATGGGTAAGTACATGTCC
Source organism: Mizuhopecten yessoensis (assembly GCF_002113885.1). NCBI lineage: Eukaryota > Metazoa > Mollusca > Bivalvia > Pectinida > Pectinidae > Mizuhopecten > Mizuhopecten yessoensis. The sequence continues at coordinate 445,472 of NW_018408901.1, read as the reverse complement.
ATCAGGTACGGACAAGGATAGACAAGTGTATTTTCCGAAATTAACGTTTCACAGACATTTAGAACAAAAAGCTGTAAACATGTAGCAGTAATCAGTGATCTTTGAGTTCTCGCTACCTTTTTTACTACGTCCTTAATGACCTTAGCTGTTGAAAGGACGTTAAACCCTAAACAACAACAACCCTTGTTACTTTGTAGAGTTAGAGCGGTGAAGACCCTATGTGACATTGTTGATGTTGAGTACTCCCTACCCTTGTTCCTTGTAGAATGTATGTAGTAAAGACCTTATATAATATTGTTGATTTTGAGTAGTCCCTACCCTACCCTAAACAACAACAACCCTTGTTACTTTGTAGAGTTATAGCGGTGAAGACCCTATATGATATTGTTGATTTTGAGTAGTCACTACCCTACCCTAAACAACAACAACCCTTGTTACTTTGTAGAGTTAGAGCGGTGAAGACCCTATATGATATTGTTGATTTTGAGTACTCCCTACCCTGGTTAACTTGTAGAATGTCTGTGGTTGAAGACCCTATATGAAATTGTTGTACTCCCTACCCTTGTTCCTTGTAGAATGTATGTGGTAAAGACCTTATATAATATTGTTGATTTTGAGTAGTCCGTCCCTAACCTTGTTACCTTGTAGAATGTATTTGGTGAAGACCTTATATGATATTGTTGATTTTGAGTACTCCCTATCCTTGTCACCTTTTAGAATGTATGTGGTGAAGACCCCATATAATATTGTTGATTTTGAGTACTCCCTACCCTGGTTACCTCCTAGAATATATGTGTTGAAGACCCTTTATAATATTGTTGATTTTGAGTAGTCCCTACCCTGGTTACCTTGTAGAATGTATTTGGTGAAGACCCTACATGATATTGTTGATTTTGAGTACTCCCTATCCTTGTCACCTTTTAGAATGTATGTAGTGAAGACCCCATATAATATTGTTGATTTTGAGTACTCCCTACCCTGGTTACCTTGTAGAATATATGTGTTGAAGACCCTATATAATATTGTTGATTTTGAGTACTCCCTATCCTTGTTACCTTGTAGAATGTAAGTGGTGAAGACCCTAAATGATATTGTTGTTTTGAGTACTCCCTACCCTTGTTACCTTGTAGAATGTATGTGGTGAAGGCCCTATATAATAGTGTTATTTTGAGTCGCGTATCCAACCTTGCGCTGTTGTCGATAAGTTATTGATACCATTAATTACTATCATATATATTCACTGTTTTTGCTTAATCAACGTGTATGACATGGGGTCTTTTGCACTTTATATAGCGATGTTGACTAAATTGTTGATAGGTTACATGTACATAGTTTTCAGTTATACTATTTACTACAATGTCGTCTATACCCTTATCACAATGTTGATACTAAGTCGTTTATACTATTTTCACAATGTTAACACTGAGTCGTTTATACCCTTATCACAGTGTTATCACTGAGTCGTTTATACCATAATTACAAAGTTAACACTGAGTCGTTTATACTCATATCCCAATGATAACACCGAGTTGTCTATACCCTTATCACAATGTTGATACTAAGTCGTTAATACTCTTTCCACAATGTTAACACTGAGCCGTTTATACTCTTATCACAGTGTTATCACTGAGTCGTTTATACCATAATTACAATGTTAACCTTGAGTTGTTTATACTCATATCGCAATATTAACAATGAGTCGTTTATACCCTTATAACAATGTAAAAATGGAGGCGTTCATACCCTGTTCACAATTTAAACACTTGAGTCCTTTATACCAGTATCGAAATGCTTACACCGAGTCGTCTATACCCTTATCACAATGTTGATACAAAGTCGTTTATACTATTTTCACAATGTTAACACCGAGTCGTCTATACCCTTATCACAATGTTGGTACCATGTCGTTTGTACTCTTATCACAATGTTAACACAACGTCGTTTAAATCCACATCACAATGTTAACAGCGAGTCGTTTATACCCTTATCACAATGTTAACACCACGTCGTTAATACTCTTACAACAATGTTAACAGCGAGTCGTTTAAATCCGTATCACAATGTAAACAGCGAGTCGTTTATACTCTTGTCACAATGTTAACACCTCGTCGTTTATATTCTTATCACAATGTTAACAACACGTCGCTTATTCTCTTATCACAATGTTAACAGCGAGTCGTGTAAACCCTTAGCATAAAGTAACTTAGGCGATTCTACATAGAGAAAGTAACAACAGGGTACGTTGAAGTCGAGGGATGATGATTCGGGGGAACAGCCAGGAAAGGCCAGAGTTGACACCCGGTTCGAGGAAAGCGGCGTTTATTGTAGCGGAAAGTGTAGTAGCTAGACACGTCACGTTTTTTGTGTCATGGATCATTCATTGATAAAAATATGAAAGAATTTTAATTCGTATGCCATACATATAGAAGGGAGATTTAGTGTCTTAATTCCAACCCCGGGATTCGGTGGTTTGTAGTATTGACCTTGTTATGTGCGGCGTGTGCGTTCCGGCGTGTGTAGGCCTGGGCCTAGTGTTTACATGCCGCTTTCGCCATGTTCGTGGAAATTCATGGATAATACAGTAAAAGTGTTACGTGTAGGTTAATTCACCTAGTTGATACTTTCTGATGTTGGAAACATCCAGACATAATTCCTTATATATATCGCCACTAATTTGATCACTGTGCGGACCCAATCTGACGTCACCAATCAGCGTTTCAGGTTTTTTGCGAATGTCAGGACCCATCTCGGGTCAAGCCTTTTGTAGTATCTTACACTTCAAATGAATATTCTTTTGTCAGCTTATTAACATTTTATAATGATCCTTTGAATTTATATGAAAACAAGCATTTCTATTGAGTGAATTTATTCCTACTGTCCAAAACAGAGTGCATAGTCGCTACACGCGCCATCTGTTAAGAACGTAAACAAAACACTGACTTTTGAGCTTGAATTACGTTTTCTGGTGCTATTTAAACTTAAACACTAACTGTCTGTAGACAAAAATTGGTGCATGGTTATCTATTCTAAGGCTACACCATTGTTATAACTGATCTGTTATCACAATGTTAAAATTGAGTCGTTTATTCCATTATCACAATGTAAACACTGAGTCATTTACACCCTTATCACAATGCTTACTCCGAGTCGTTTATACTCGGATCACAATGTTGACACCGAGTCGTTTATACCTTTTTCACAATATTAACACCGACTCGTGTATACCCGTATCACAATGTGAACGCTGAGTTGTTTATATCCTTATCACAATGTTGACACTGAGTCGTTTATGCTCATGTCACACTGTTAAGATTGAGTCGTTTATACCTTTATCACAATGTGAACACTGAGTCGTGTATACCATTACACAATGTTAAACATGATTAGTCATACTCTGATCACAATGCTAACATTGAGTCGTTTATACCCTTTTAACAATATTAACACTGAGTCGTTTATACCCTGATCACCATGTTGACACCGAGTCGTTTATACCCTTTTCACAATATTAACACCGACTCGTTTATACCCGTATCACAAGGTGAACACTGAGTTGTGTATATCCTTATCACAATGTTGACACTGAGTCGTTTATACTCATGTCACACTGTTAACATTGAGTCGTTGATACCTTTATCACAATGTGAACAGTGAGTCGTTTATTCCTTTTAACAATGTTAAACCTGATTAGTCATACTCTGATCACAATGCTAACATTGAGTCGTTTATACCCTTATCACAATGTAAACACCGAGTCGTTTTTACCCTTATCACAATGTAAACACTGGGTCGTTTAAAACCCTACATTACGTAGTTGACTATTAGTTGTTGATTGCTGACTTCAGGAAGAAATATTCAAGCAGCTAGAGGAAATACGTGACTATGAAAAAGATGAAGTGACGGCCTTACAAGATCGGTAAATATTATTAGGAGAAAGGTGACATTTACCGAAACATTTTGGGTAATACCGAATTAAAAGACTTAGTACATTTGGCAAAGTAACTTGTTAGGGAAAGGGTTGTCACTATCGGGTTTAAAAACCGCGGAATCGAGCAATTATTCGATTATTTTGATCGCTTAAGTGACCATGGTGTTTTTCTCTGGTTTCTTTTTGGAAGAATGTTACTTGAAGCAAAGAATGTCCATGGTTTTGTTTTAGTACAAAATTTCTATTTTCGAACTATTGGATAAATCTGCTACCGTTATAAAAAGCATTGGTCTTAAAAAGATAATAAAAACCATAACTACAAGATATCTGAAATTTTGTTACAATGTTTTCAGTGCATGCATTGACAGATGCGTCTAAATGTGCATTAATTTCAAAATATTTTGATGTATGGATATCCATAAGTGCAGTGTCATAAGCAAATGAACGCATGACCGCAACATGACGTATTTCAGGCCCATTTATAGGGGAAAGGGTGGAGGAAGTGGCAGAAAAGGGGAAAACCGAAGTAGATATATGTGTTACACCTGCAATGAAATTAACGAACTAGGTTATATCACATAGTGGACAATTATGTTCAGAAAACGACAATACTAAAATAAGCTACCGTTACTGGATATAAAACACGCTGTCAGGGGATTTACGATACAAAAGATATTTACGACGGGATGATTAAGTTCTGAACAAATATAAACATTAAAACATACATTACTTGTACAATATATACAACTATTGTTCTGTGTATCCGTTTAACCGCGTACATTTTGCCCAAAAGTTTTTCGACTGCGGCTTTTTTGTGCCCAAACATGACAACCCCATTTCCTTAAAATGCAGCATTTGTGCGAATTGTACGAGAACCTTAAATTTGGTATTACTAATTAGTCTTAAGTGCAAATGATAAATCATAATATTAATAGGTTTCACTGACATTCGCTTAATAACCATTGTTCCCGCAAACTAGAACTAGCATCTCATAACCTTACCAAAGATTGTGACATGTTTTCATGACGTCGGCAGCAATACACGTTAATGGAGCTTAACCGTGGCTTATGTACAGGTCAGGCAGTTGTTGTTATTGAACCGATCACACGCTTATGTATTTTAGAAATGCATTTTATATCCGCTGGTGAAACTAACGAATTCAAATATTTCTAAACCATTCATAGAATATGACTGCATATATAAGGAATAGCTAGCTATTTTTGGTCAGATTTTGAGGTGATAACGCCAGTTGAGAACGAGTAAACCCATAGACTGGATTTATCACCTCAAAATCTGATCAAAAATACCTAGTTATTCCTTTAATATACTTTTCTTAAGAAATGTTATATCTTTTATCAGAGAACACTATACTATAACGTTATACGTTGAAGTACAAGTTTAGACATACAAAAGAATGTCTACCTTGATCTAAATGTAATACACTACATTAACAATAAGTATATACTGTAAATACGTAAGTTTCACGAATGATTATTTTCTTGATTGTGCCGTCAGTGACATGTTTAGATAGGTTTAAATTTGCAAAAGAAACTCAACTTTTTATTAAGTTGGAAGAGATTTCTTTTTGCTATTGAATCCAAAATAGAAATATCTCTAACTATAAAATATCTGCGGTTAACGATCCCCTTTTACATATCTTATTATGTGTAAGAATGTATTCATGAACCTATTGTTTCTAATTGCTCTGTTACCAGGTTGAAGCTACAACAAGGAGAGGAAAAACAAAAAAAAAGACAACTAGTTCCAGTGCTTGGGACAGGCCTATAGAACATGCAGCTCGCAATCTCAGTCTCGCTCGTAGTCAGGTTGTCGTCAAATATGCAAATCCTGAGAAAAAAGGAAACGCTGTATCAAGAAGAGATATCTCCGATTTATTACTGGACATTGTTAAGGTAATTGTTTACTTAATCTTCACTAACATATAACATGTTACATTTGTCAGCCATATGATCATTCCTTCATTTAAATTGCTTCGTAAGATTTGTATGTATTCAGATTAGCATTGCCCCGTAATACTGAATTATCCAACGACGAAACAAAAGTTTGATGCAAATCAGGGAGGTGTCTGAATGTGGTCCCAGAATATTTCCAAATGATACATGCATGAAAAGTTTTAATATCAAATTAAGTTTTCGGGTTTTTTAAGAATTCCAAAACCCTACTTGATTCGCCGCTGATATTTGACTAGTATATTATGTCGTAGAAAATTCTGACTGGTATGACTATAAATTTCTAGTTTAGTTATTGAATGCCTAGGAGCTGCCGACATTTACCATCTCGATAGAATTCAGGCTCTTGGCCACTGCGGCATCGAAACCGGGGTTTTTTTCAAACCCCCCAAGCGGGGTTTCATCTGTCAACACTTTGTCCATTTCCGGTGCTTCCCCATGCATGAAGCCTTCTGGGAAACTGAGGCCACATACTGTCTACAAAAATATGATGGTAAACCCTACGGTATCGGTTTTTATTGCAGTTTACTAGTGAAATATCATGAATACTCCATTTGATAAAACCATATCTTTAATGCAGTGAAAATAAACGAAACATTATATCTTCACAAATAAAAACTTCACTCTTAGTATTGTCCTATCTGAACGGCACATTATATTCTCTGTGTAGATTTCAAGTTTAGATGGGTGACGGCAGAATAAGTGGTTGTGTTGTGTACCTTTGCAGCATACATTATTGTTTTTACCTAAACTACACAATTAATATCCTTTTTATCTGGAAATCATACCAAATAATACTAGCAAACGGCAAAATTGCAGTGAAAACCCATTCAAAATGGCGCTCCGTCATTACAACTTAGCGTCAAAAGTTACGAACGTTACACATTCCCGCGCTTTTCTGGTGTAGCAATATTTGCCCAGCATGACGTGAAAAAGGGGAAGAAATAGAAAATGTCATGGTTTTCCCGTTGAATACGATATATTTATTTCACTTGTATAAAACGAATATGTGATAACAAACCAAAAAAGCAGCGTTGTGGCAAAATATGTCTTCGTAGCAGTCTCGAGAAGTAATAACTATTATTAAAATGGGCGGGGGGCTATGATTGACGCGTCAACCTAAAAGATGGTTGATATTTTATCCAAAATAGTCAAATAGCCTAATAGGTACTTTGGCAAAAGAAATATTTGCAAAAATCGCTGCAATTTTGACAAAAGGTATGAATTATCATTTATGTAAATAATCTCAAATGTCCCGGTTTCTTTCTCTCAGAAGATGACGTTATTACCAAATTGTTGACATAAAGACCTAAACGTGCGGTTAAAACAGTACATTCGCGTGCCGTGGAACAATTATTGAGTGACAATAGTGCAAAATATAAGGATATTGAGCGTGACTGGAATATTTTGAACGACAAAGTTAATGCCACTAACAATGTATATAATTAAATGAAATAGATTCAGGTATGCGGGATCCGTTCCTTTGTGGTTGAAGGATTGTCAGTAAGTCATTTCATAACAAGGTTTGGTGTCCAGTGTCCAGTGAGATTGTGTAGTGGTCAGTAGGAGCGACTGGTAATTCTTGGCTTGATGTTCAATTATCACTCGTTGCATAAGTTTGTTATCTTGACAGTAAAACTAAAACAAATGTTTACCTAAATGGCCCTGTCCCGCTGCACTGCCATTTTTCCTATACATTTACAGTAACCTCCTCTTAACTTCCGTGTTGATACAACTGTAGCACATTTGGGCTCGTACACTTCCGTTGTCCAGTTAGCTTCATAGGTTTCAGCAATGAATACAGTTGTTGATTATACTAATTAATTCATCTCAATTATTTTTTTATGAAAGTCCCGCAAGGTGAGGTTGTCTTTTCAAAAATGATTTATCAAAGCTATAGTTTTGTCGGGAAAATAACTATTTCAATTTTCTGCGGTGGTATGGGGATCCTCAATATCGAGTTTATATTCCAGGCTGTGTTTGACTTTGTCAGTGAAGAACAACGGGAACAAATCAGAAAGATTGCAGACCTTCTGCACGTTGATGAACAAGTAGGTACTATGATATGATGACGAACATCACGCATTCAAAACATCTAGTAGTTGAATACGATTCAATGAAAATCTTGAATGCTGACAACCTTATATGTTTTCGCCTTATATCCTGATGAATTTGTGTACAAATATGTTATATTTCATATTATACTGCTTTTGGTTTCAAACTTTTGCTAGCATAATTTATATATTAAATATTTTTGTGAAGACTTGAATTAAATGCAAAAATAAATAATGAGACAAATAAAACATATTACAGAATTCAAATCCAAAATTAAATAGAATAACTAATGTAGCCGTGTCGTCACTTGCGCATTGTCTAAAACTACCAACACAGCGTTGAACCTACCCATTAATCCTGTGAGAATACTTATCCTAAATTACTAGGGACATACTATCAATATCACGGTTAGTATAGCCCCTTGGAATCAGCTTGTCTGTCCGTCCGTCCGTCCGTCCGTCCGTCTATCCGTATACAAAAGTTGTCATGCTATGCATTCGCTCATTTTCAGTAGATTTCTTTGGTTTTTATTTTTACGTAGTGACAATACCATATGTATATGTGTCCCCTGAACCATTTGTATATACTTGTCATCCCCCTGGGTAACAACTCTAGTTTTATTTGTTACAGGAAAAGGGTAACATCCTCAACCTTCAACGAACACTTGGATACGCTATCGAAAAGGCGTTATATCAGGTAAATTGGATTTAACGTATTAACATACTAAACTTACAAGATCTTGATCAATATGTACACCTTTAAACAACTTATTACCACCTACCGGTGGCACGATAAACCTTCATTATCACGGGCTGCCAGTGTGAGAAAACTCAAGGAGAAATTGAGAACGACTTTAGAACAACTTGATAACAACTTGGGAATAGATTAAGCCATTTGCGAACGTATACGAAATCTCCCTCATTTCACATTTCGCGAAATACGACTGAAACTGCTTTACTCAGTTTATTCCCACCTTTGTAGGTATCAAAATAACTCCAGAAAGCATTCATTTGATTCCGACACGCCTGTTATGATCATTACACACACCCTGCAGTAACTAGGAAATAATTTGACTACAGGATGTAGAGTTTAAGTTTGTGTGAGTTTGGACTTGAATGAGGAAGTTTTGAGGAAGATAAGTAAATTTTGGTCGTATTGAGAGATTCTCCCTCCTAATGAAGGAGGTTTGACAGCTATGCGAGAGGCCGCAGGTGGACGCGAGGTAGCTTCTCGATTTTATCCACATGCTGTCAATACAATTTTTTTTTCTCATGTTAAGCCCTGAAGATAGTGTGATAATCTATAAATCCGATATGGTCTAGACTTAATTTAAGCTTCCCATCACCATGCCTGTCAAGAACCTTGGCGTATGTTTGGATATTGCCTTTTACAAACATGGTCAGGATTCGATTCCCCGATCCGCCGTGAAATGGTATGAAGTCATCTGCCCTACCACTATTTTCTATGGATACTCCGATATCCTTCTAAATTTAAACTCTAATGAGAGCCGCTACCATTTGGCAAAATAACAGTGATTAATTGCAATAGTGTTGCAAAATGAAAAGAGTTTAATTTAAAAAAAAAATAAAGAACTGGACGTGTTTAGAGCTATGCTTTAGACTTGTTTTTTTTCTCCTTTAAAGTAAACTAAAATGAGTTTTTTTCTGACTTAGAGTAACTTTCTTTGGCAAAGTATTCATCTTTTACTTTACAATTCCTATACAGCAACATAAGTATCGGCAGTGAATAGGTCAGAGTTGGTCCACTAATTACATATATAAATTATTTGGATTTGAATATTCAAATTATTAACAACTATAATTCGCAATATGTGTACATGTATAAGACGAAATAAAGCTTTGGAGAAAATGAATTAAATTAATATTTCAAAAAAGTGTCGCTGGTAAATTTATAGTCATGCTACTTCTATACCTTGATATTTTCATTGGTAAGTTGCTATAATAAATCTAATGCAGGTATTGAAAGAAGAATATGTATGTTTTACACAGTTCATGTCGTAGTTCAGATACCAGGTGTTGTGTCAGATTGATTATCATTTATATGTACCAATACAAGCCAGCAAGTGTGTCTTTTAAATTGTCTTATTCTACGCAAACCAAATGGAAATCTCTTCTTTTTTTGTGTTCGTGAAGTATTGAATATATTTCTGCACAACTTTTCTAAAATATATTGTTTGCGTTGTGTGACCATTGTCGGTTTATAATAAAATGATGCCGACTGGTTCTATTTTTCAAATGCGTATATGCAATGCACAGAGTTAAGTCAATTTTTTGCTGCACTAACATTCGATTGTAAAAAATGCATTTTCCGTTCACAGTAGAATAACATTGTTCAAGAACTTATTTTTGTTTCAGAAATTTTTCGACGAAGTTTGGCCGGAGAAGATATGCAAACCTTACTCTACCAAATTGCCCTCGCAAATCATATCGATGCGTGACAAAGATCGAAAGCATGACCAAATGAGAAATTTCGTAGATGCGTGTATTAAGCTTGTATGGCTCATGCTATTGGAAACACCTCCCTTGGTATTCTGTTGGGAAATTTCAAAATCTCATTATCGATATCCTGCAGGTGAACGTGGAGAGTTCCATATCAATGATCGAGTAATCGTTCCTGCTATTACTATAATCAAACACGAAAACGGTAAAAGGGAAATGAAAAATGTGATCAAAGGTCTTCTTCTGCAGGATCCTAGTTAGCAGACACACGTTTCAAAAGCATTTATAATGTTCACCAATAATTAACAAGTAATCATAAAATAATAGTATATACCATGATCAGCTCGTACAGTCAGGTATCACTTCTTTATCTATCGCCGAAATCTGCAGCTGTTGCTTTTCGCCGATATAACAGTTTGCGAATTTGCCATGAGAGCGCACTCGCGTTGTATCAATGTTGTGAAACATCAGTATATAAGGGTTTAGCAAACAAAAGCCGGCTACGGGTGTTAGTCTTTAGCCCGATGGCTACCGATAGGTTCGCGAGTTCAATGGAAGCTGAACTTGTTACAAGAATGTCTGATAAAGATGTAGTTAAGTAAATCAAATTTTTAACAGTTTAAATGTAATTGTATAACATTGTTTACTCGGGATAAACGAGGTTCTGGACATAGTCTTACTGGCACATTTTCTGGAGACATTTTACATAAGCGCTAGTGAATAAGACGGCTTCAATTTGCTCTGTCCAGAAATTTGATACCAGACATAGATAACGAAATTTCGGAGGCTGCTACTTTGAGGAAACCAGTTGCAGTTTGAAGTGCAATGTTATTACAATTGAAACGCTAGGGTTTGTATGAAGTCGATTATGCAGACACGATGCATGCTGATACCATACGGAAATTGTACTTTAATTTGTTTTTGTTTTGTTTTTGTTTGAGTTGAACGGCCCATCGACAACTATGATAATTTAACATAGAGAAACTATACAGTAGTGTTCCTATGCAAAGGTTGTGGTCTATAAACAGTATGGTTTGACATATCATTGGTTCTCAACGAGTGATGGTTGGTTACCGTGTTTATCTAACTATAGTATGTTAATTTCCAAATAGTATAAAGACATGAGTTTACGGAGTGTCTTTAAAATTTGAAAATTAGCTAACTACCATGAGTCATACTTTAATGAAATATTGATTTTGGGCAGGTTCGGCCGATGATACCTGGGCAGGTTCGTTCGGACGTTGCATGCTTTATAACATCATAATTATGCTGATTCCAACGGTGGTCGAACTTACCCCCAGACTTATTTGCCAAAGGCGGGCCACGTTCCGGCCATCCAATCTTCCGACAAAAAATGTTAAACAATTCTTCAAATATGAACGTATTTGCCCCTTTGTTAATATTTGATGAAAGTCATGAAGTTTCTCTTTAAATGATACATATACACATTAATTAAAACAAATGTCATACTGTCCAGAATAACTTGCGTCGAACTTGCCCGGTCTCTGCCACACTATGTTGACATTCTGATTGGTGTAAAAATGTATTCGTTATTATTTGACTTTTGTTTTAATTTGAAATATTCTGTAAAATAAAATAGTTATTGCCGATATGTGATTTGCATCCGTTTCAAATTTATTTTGTCGAGACTGAAAGTCAAATCATTTTATTTTACTTCATCGTATGGTTATTTCGTCTACTTAAGTCACAAGAATAAAAACATGTCTAAAAATAGTTTAGAAAGCACAGAAAGGGGCATATAAAACCTTTTAAAATGTTACAAATAATGATAATGATTACCTCTTTCGGGTTGACAATTCGAAAGGAGCCCCTCACATGGAGGCAATATTTGTATATTTTAATATGCAATTACCACATGACAAGAAGAATTTCAGCAATATTAATGAAAAGTGTCATACACAAACTCAAAGTTCTATTATAATTGTTTGTTACTATATAGGTGAAGTTAAACAGTAAATAATGTTTTAAAACGTGTGATTTTAATGACCATGCCATGAAATAAGAGTCCGTTTGGCCTTGTGGTGCGAACACATTTGTTTTTATAAAGACAAGGGTACTTAAATTGATTTTAGTTTATAACCATAACAAAATATATGCACTTTTTCATGGTTGTAGAACAAACATCTTAAAATGTGTACGGGTGTATGAGCCTTCGATTAAACATCAATATTTTCTTTATTCCATCAAATGTTTCCGGATCCCATTCCTCTGTACTTTGTATGTTATGTGATGTAATGCAACTTAATTTGGAATGAAATAAAGTTTATATTAAATGTTAATATGAATCTATAAACTACACGCACATCAAATGTTAATTTGAATCTACAAACTACACGTACATCGAATTGTTTGCGAGATTGAAACATAAATGTTGATGATGTGCCATCTTCTAATAACTTAGAAAGGTGAAATGGTTGATTATCTGTAGACACTGACGACATACAGGTGACCCCTTTCCACGTTTTCCGTATAAGGCTTCCTTCTCTAAAAGCTATATTCCCGGATGAAGGATGCTGCACATTTCGCAGTATTATTTAAGTGTTGACTATTCGAAAAACAAAAATGCATTCCGTTTGCTCTTTACATTATACGAGTCAAGTAGCGGATGGAGAATCAAATACGCAGTGGGAACCCTAAAATGTGTATCGGCTCTGCCGACAGAAGGACGGGCGAACGAGTGGACGGAAAGACGCCGTATCAGAATGTGTGTTTAGGAAACACATATTTGATCCCGGCTACATCACAGATGTATCTATCCTCTATTTTCGTTGTGTCTCCAATTTCTGACGGAAACACATACCTTAGTCTTTCTCATGCTCAAGCAAGGATTTTGTGTTCAAGCCTAACTTCTTGTTGCGGTTACAGATTGATAAAAAACCCTGATTTTTCCAATGTTTAATGAATATATATATTAGTTATATACGGGCCCAGATGTCGCTTGTCATGTGTTCGAGTTTTAGTGGAATTCTAAGGTAAACATATCCTGTCGCTATTAGTACCGAATTCGACACCTACTAGAATCACTCACTGTCGCTAGTCCTTGGTTCGACTCATAACAGAAGACATTTTGGTACCATACACATAGTCACCAAACGTGTAATCGCTTGCACTTAGTAGGTAAAAGACAATAGCATGACGTCATGATTGGTAAAAATAGTGTTACCGACTTGTGACGTCACATTCTTGTTGCTAAGCTGCTTAGCAATCAGCGAAGGCGGAGATGATCAGTCACTCTCCTGTTATTTACTTCTTATGTTTAAATCTTCGATTTCCACAATGAATATCAGGTTGTTCTTGATATTTGTGGTAATGATGTGCACCATGCATCAGGGGCCTGCTGTTTATCGGGACCTTACGTGGTAAGTTTGGACCAGACATGGTAAGATTGTATCTTGTATCTTGTAAGATTGGATCTTAGATGTTTACTTTACATTACGTAAGGAACTCACGGCGCTTAAATACATTTTAATAATCTTTTCAAGTTGACGAATATGCTGACATTAAAAGTTTAGAAATATTTAATAATAACCTTGAAATTTTACCTCTGAAGCGTGGAGCCTGAGCTAGGATATGCCAAAAGATTGTTTCATTATCTCAACGCAGGAGAAATTGAGCAAGTCTGTCCAACGGTTGCCAATCTGACATGGGTGAGGATTACATATTTGTTATATTAATGACTGTAAAGAAAACGTCAACACTTTTTTTCTACTAATAATTAAGTAAGCGTATGCTTGTGATGATGCGTATCTTATTCTACTTCTCTAGAAATTATCATACCTATTATTTTTACGCGTGTGCATTTCGTTTCGTATGATTTCGGTGAGTGTTTTCGCAATTTTTATCATATTTGCTTCCAGTTGGGGCAAAAACGGTTTTCTTCTCCGGTGTCGGTATCTAAGGAAGAATTTGCGGGTCTGGAAAATTGAATGTTTGTAGTATAGTACAATTTCCAGAAAAAAAACTATGATTTGATTTATTTTAGCGAATTGGAATGGAGGTATTTTATAATCTGCTGTGTGTGCTTCTTACCTTGCTATTGCGCTATGCGCCGTCGGTCGGAAAAATCGTCAAAGAGAAATGGTCAGCCGCCGTGTCAATGTTCCGAGAATGGAGATCTCGTAAGTAGCCATTCGTCGTTTGATAAGATGTTTTTGTTAAATTAAATATCTGACATATTGTATTTTGACCACCTTTCCCCCTTTTTCTTTTGACGGTATGTCAATTTTTGAAATTTAATGTACCTTTTAATGGACCAAGGGTTGTAAAAAATACCTTCACGCGCCACATTGTCTATGATAGACGTTTTCTAGCCTGAAAACCATTTTAGAACCTTGCATACCTGTGTTCCCAAAGCAATGTTTTTATTAAATATTGAAGTGAATTGTTTGGTAACGCACAGTGTAATTGTAAAATTGACAGGCTTTGATCTCAGAGTAGCTCTTTGAAAAACTTTAAAGTACCATTTCCATAATTATAAGCCCTATAATTGATAAGATTTTGCGTGTCTGGAACCAGCCAGATAGCTAACTGTCAGTCCCCGATTCTTTCTGATAAAATCTAAGGATGCATAGAAAGTAAAATTTTGTGTGCCGAAAACGTAAAACTTTGATTTCGGAAATTTGACCTAACATAAATATTTGTTTGTACAGGTCCTTCCCTCTGCCGTCACTGCGGTACTGCCCCGTGTCAGGTTAAAAGGAGATCCTTGTGGAAGCCCTCCGGTACTCGTAAGGAGGACAAGGCGAATTTCGCAAAAAGGTCAAACGCCATGATGTTGTTTTATTATGGACTAGAGTTGTCGGAGGTACTGACCAAAGAGCTGCCATGGAAAGAGCTGTACTTGGAGAGGAAGTTCGTCCAGCATTTTGAGGAGGAGCATGTTGTATTGTTCCCAGTGTGCATCCAGCGTCAGATCAACTACTGGTACCCTGTCACTCGCTAGGTATGTACTCTGCCTCTCAACAGATACTATGTCCCTCGCTTGATTGGTGTTATATCCCTCTCTATGTACGCTGTTCCTTGCTAGATTGGTACTTTATCCCTCGCTAATAACACTGTCACTCACTAGGTACTATGTCCCTCGCTAGGATGGTGCTATATCCCTCTCTATGTACTCTTTTCATTGTTAGTTTGGTACTTTATCCCTCGCTAATAACACTGTTATTCACTAGGTACATTGTCCCTCGCTAGGATGGTGCTATATCCCTCTCTAGGAGCACTGTCACTCACTAGGTATTATGTCCATTAATAGGTAGGTACTCTTCCTCTATAGGTACTCTCCCTCTCTAGGTACTATGTCCCTCGCTAGGATGGTGCTATATCCCTCTCTAGGAGCACTGTCGCTCACTAGGTATTATGTCCATTAATAGGTAGGTATTCTCCCTCTGTAGGTACTCTCCCTCTCTAGGTACTATGTCCCTCACTGGGTTGGTACTATATCCCTCTCTAGGTAACATGTCATTGGTAGATATTTTCCTCCTCGAAATAATAAGAATAAAAAAATGGAAAATATTGTTTTGATTTTGATAATAAATTTAATGAATATATTTTTAATTAATTTTCCTTGATGCATGTCCTTACTTCAACCACGACCACAAATTCTGAAGTGGAGAACAGATAGATTGTGCATTAAGTTTACATGAAATCTTAAGCTTGTTATTTGTCTATTTCATTGCAGATTCGTTGCGCCGTTCAAAGAGCAGAATGTGGATGGCAGCCGGTGACGGAATAGACGTTTGATGTTTTGTATTCGGGTCACGATCCGATCCGATTGGAATGGTGTGTGACCAATGTTACATATATTGTACCTTATGTTTGTTTAATTGAATTGTAACTGTGCGGATCTTGGCCACTAGTGGTCTCATGAAGAACTGAACCGATACCTGATGAATTGGCCATTTAGAACTAAGCTAGTGTTGACCAGCAGTGGTCTGATTGATAAGTTTCGATGGTGTTGAATTGTCTGATTGGTCAGTTGCTAACATTTTTCTTTTGGCCATTATGTGATTTGAGAAGTTGTGGAGCCGGAATTTGACCATGTAGCATTTGTCAGTTTGAAGTCAGTTCACCATGGCTGAAAGGATTTTCATGAAAAAAGTGTCTTGCGTTTGTTGATCAAGTACATGTCAGTTCTATCAATGTTGATATCGACCTGTAATGGGCTACCGTAGATGTTTCCAAAGTTGATCTTTAGTTGTAAGCTGTATTGATATATATATAAAGGTCAGTTCAAACCACCAGTTGTTTCACGCTGATTGCGGCTATTTTTTCGGAAGGAATTCATTCTCTTGGATTTTGACAGCTAGTGGTCCCTCCTATATTTAACAAGTGCTTGGTATATTCGCTAATCAAAATGAACTGATTCTGCAATGACCACTAATTATACATTCAGTCAACCTGACCACCAGGTTCTGTAGAATTACCAGCATGCAAAGTTCTGTTCGTTTTGTATTGGTCAGTTTTGTTCTGGCGAATTCTATGTAGTAACATGCAATCATGGGATCAATAAAATGTCCTATAATTGATATTCGTGTTCATGTTATATTTTTGTAACCGTCGTTTCAAACATGTCATAGGTTCATAAAAACGTATGAAATGGCCAACATTGAAGTGAGACTGAACTTATATTACCGATATCCCGGCCTGTATTCTTAAAACCGCTCTTGTGCTCAAGCATGGATTCTGTGCTCAAACAAACTCTAGATCTGTTACTCGCTCAAATAATTTGACACGCTCGAAAAGACAAATATTATCATTGAAATGATGCTCAGCTTTAAGACACAAAAATTCTTCGAAATCGTTGACAAAATGATTATTTTCCATTGATCACTGGAACAGGACATTTTTCTTTAGCACAAAATCTGAGTTTGAGCATAAAAACGGTTTCACGAATACGGCCCCTTGATTTACGGACCCCCTCTAAATTCTTTATGCATCATGGCATATTTAAAAAAAAAAAAAAACTAATTTTTCTGTGTATATCTCCGTATTTTACTAATACAGTGTCATATCTAACTAAATCATGAAGTCCTCACTGATGTTCGGTACATATACATACATATGTATATTATTATATTATTATATTACATAAAAAGAAAAAAAACCTCAACAACACGTAATTGGCATCTTCATTTTATCAAAGAGATTTTTCATGTTTATCTTACCACACTATTTCAGAAAAAGTACTTTCAAGATAAAAAAAAAAAAAAAACCGATAAACGTAGAGAAAAGAAACGAAAGGATATATATAAATTGAAATTATCTTTGCGTATATTAATTTTCGTTTATCATTGAATAATTTAATACAAAATGTTAAAAAAAATGAAATATGTACATGTAATAAAAAGTATGGATGGGGATGAAATATGTCTGGTACTTATGTACTTATATACAATGGTTTTCTTTTAATTCCGTGATAATACGTGTGGTTTGTATGTCTCTTCATGGGCTAGGTTATATTATGTGACATTGGTAGTGTGTAACCTTCATTTTATGATGGAGTTATCGTTCTTCCTAGGAAATCTCCTAAAAACACCAGACGACGTGAAACACGACACAGGAATTAGGGCCTAGGTTATATAAGCTTTCCAGACCATACATGAATTGCGATCAGGTAGTTAAGGAAATGACATTGCTTTCATTTCGTGAGCTGTTTATAACATTGTCGTTGTTACCCAACTCTGGCCCGACACATGTCGACATGAACCACAGACACAGGTCACCTGTCAGTTGTTCGTTACATTTGTCTCATGGTCTGAAGTACGATGCTATACTGATTATAGGTAACAGCACACATAAACATACATGTTAATAGCATGTGTATTTCAGACATTTGTAACGAACCCCTGTGCATGAACAGTTAAATCTGGTATCGACAGGTGCTGGTCTGCTGGACACACTAATCAGCTAATATATGATATGATCGGATCATCCTGGATGGTAACGGGTTGTTTCGCCCCAAATCCCGTTCGCCCTAAGGGTTGTTTCGCCCCAAATCCCGTTCGCCCCAGGTTGTTTCGCCCTAAAAAAATATTTTTTCTTTAAGTCATAAATATCATGTTAAAAGTTAAAAAACTTATCTTTCTCTTGAATCAAGATATAATTACGTGCCGGAAGGTGAAGAACGAACCTGTATATTCATCACCGAATCCTACAACGGACATACTAATATCCGGAATATACTGTATATTATCGTTTTCATTTCTTTACCTTAATTAAGTAATGTTGTTCTTTATAAAATGCACCTGTATATATTTTAACGTTAAAAATATTTAAAACATGATATAAACAATTAAAAAGCACCCTGTCACGTCAGCCATTTTATATAAAACAAATTTCTCTTAGTACATAGATACGTATACGAAATGGACATAGATTAGGTACAAATTGCGTATAAGAATGAAAAGAAATTAATACTTTAATTATATATATCTATAATATATAGATAAGATATGGACATATAATGAAACTAAATTAATTTCTCTAAGTACATAGATACGTATACGAAATGGACATAGATTAGTTACAAATTGCGTATATAGACTGAAACTACATACGTATAT
>NW_018408901.1:388045-426219 GCF_002113885.1 Mizuhopecten yessoensis | reverse complement strand
GTGCATTTTGTAACTTGTCATAAATAGAGCATTTCTCAGTACTGTGTTATAATTCAACATTACTAATGTTGAATTATAACACAGTATTGAAAAATGCTCTATTTATGACAAGTTACCTACTCAAAATTATCTACTCAAATATGCATATTAATTTTTATTGGTCGGTACTATCACGGACTTAAATCTAATTCCGTGGTACTATCAAAACTTCTCAAAATGGACATAATCTCCAATTAGCAAAAAACAACACGGACGTGTGCAGAAATCAAGTAAAGAAAACATCGTCACACGGCGACGAGTATGCGTACAGCCGTACACTAAACTAATTTAAATGTGTTAACATGGAAATAATATTGTTGTATACCCCGCAATTTTTAAAATTACACCATTTTTGTTTCATTTCACTATTCTTACTTATTTCTAAAATTAAATTCAATATATGTTATAATGTGTGTCGGCGTTAAGAAAATAACGTAATCCGTTTTTTTGCTTTACAATGTACTTAAAACAACACAAACACATTTTTTTTTAAAATAAAACTGATTTTATTGATATGAAAGACTAAGAAGACTTAATTTGTGACTTAAAACAAATAAAAATGAAAAGAAAATACCAAACAATGTTTCGCCCTAAAAAAAATGTTTTAGGGCGAAACAACCTAGGGCGAACGGGATTTGGGGCGAAACAACCCGGAACCATCCTGGAGGGGGACATGGGCCCCTCTTTATTTTGATATTGACTAAAATTTGCTGAAATGGCCCACTGCTCTCAAATTCCAGGATTTACCATAGATGTGTATACAATAGTAGTCCGAGTTTCCTCTGGCCCTGACACCAGACATGGTCACATCTATATCTGTCAAATGTTTAAATCTGGTGTCAGAGCCAGAGGAAACTCAGACTATATATATGTAATAGGACGAGGAACAGTGATAACGATAGTGCCATCGCTGGGGCTCGAACCCTGGACCCTTGGCTATCCAGCCCGATGCTCTACCGCTGCATGAGCTAAAGGGAAATTCCCTACAGATGACGCTGAAAAATCTACCCTAAAATTCTCCTCATCAAACCGGATGTCCAGTGATTTTGCTTTAAAAACTATGGGTTTTCAGTCAATGATCGATGACTAACAAGGGAAATCATCAATAAGATCTTTCTGATATACTCTCCCCACTTTCAGGCAAACAATCGTGATCCCATTCACAAACTTCAGCAACTTTTCACTGTCATATATATGTTGGTTGACTTTCTTTTATGTTTTAACTGTAAGGTCTGATATGCCTGGACTAACTGCATTGTGGGGTCGAGCAATCTGCCAGAGATGCTGGAAACTTCAGCGCCCTTCTGCACGCCTCCTGACCTCTCTGACGGGAGAAACTGACAGATTTAACGGAGTAACAGTAGATGTTGAACAGGTGTCTGAGTCATTACATGATAAAGAGTTTCATAATCTGTTAAAGAGTATGTTTGTTTATATATTTTTGACAGTTTTACGTAAATTACAGTCCAAACTTCCATAAATCGAACTTCAAACATGCAAATTTCTTGGCATTTCAAACTTTCTGCAACTCTGGTCAGAATTTTTTCTGTATATAATTAATACTACTGATATTCCATTTCTAAATATCACTTTTATGAGTGGAACTATTTCGCTGTTTTCGAATTATGATATCGGTCGGATCTTTGTGAAAACATGGACAATTACTACAAATAAAATGAAGTAAAACAGTGACCAGTACGAGAACATTGGAAAGTCCTAGGGACATTTTAACAAAGATTTCCGAAGATCATCATTCATGAGTCGAAGTTTCAGTGTTTCAAATTTTTCCTGATTGTCACAATTAAGTTCAAAACATGGAAGTTTGACTATATATATATTGTATTATACGTTGCTTTACTATATAAAACATACATCTCTGGATGAGCCACTAATCCTGCCAAATTTGCAGCAACATCGGTCCACTATTGCTTTCTATCGAACAGTTGTTTCAAACTGCATTGATCTTATTTAATAAAAGATGCTTGCTAGAGTCAAATATATGAACAAGATTCTTTTCAGTTGGTTTTTGTTTCAGATTCTCTTCAAAAATGGAAAGCAGAAGAAATCAGTGCAGCATGGTTAAAAATTCCTATACAGTATGGACGGTTTATACCGGTTGCTGCTAAATTTGGATTTCAATTTCATCATGCCGAACAAAACAGCTGCCTACTGAAGCTGTGGATGAAGGAAGGTGGTGAGGACAAAACTCCGCGCTTTGCTACCCATCAGGTCGGAGTGGCAGGTATAAAGAACATTTCTTAAAAACCAGTGTATTTCTGTAATGACAGTGACTATCAAATTGTTCTATTGTTTTTAAAACCGAGGTCATCATGGTTTAACAAGAAGTGAAGAATAACTAAACAAATGGGGAAAATTTACAAGGAGATACTTTTCACAATTACTTTATATGAATTTATAATTTGAGATCACTTAACTTGTCATTAAAAATTTCTCTGACAGTTGAACTTCAGTTGATCTTGAATACGTTTGTTAACCCCCATACTTAGATGCATTTATGTATAAACTATAGTAATATGTTATACTCAAATAAATAAGTAACTCTTTCCAAAGATATGTTAAACACCAGTAAGTCGAATACCTTCCCCACTATATATTAAACACCTATAATTGGGTAAGTTGAATATCCCTCCCCAAGATATGGTAAACATCAATAAGTCGAAAAGAAAACTCCTGAATAAGTTGAATATCCCTTCCCAAGATATGTTCAACACCAATAACTCATAACCCTCCCCAAGATATGTTAAACGTCAATAAGTCGCATACCCATCCCCAAAGTATATTAAACACAATTAGGTTGAATGAACCTCCACAATATATGTTAAACACTGATAAGTTGAATAACCCTCCCAAAGATATGTGAAACACCATGAGTTGAATATTCCTCTCAAAGGTATGATAAACACAAATAAGTTGAATACCTGTCCTCAAGATATAATGAAGCCGAATCCCCCTCCAAAAGTAATATTAAACACCAATAAGTCGAATAACCCTCCCCAAGGTATGTAAAACACAAATAGGTGGAATAACCCTCCCCAAGGTATGTAAAACACAAATAGGTGGAATAACCCTCCCCAAGATATGTTTACATAAATAAGTGGAATAACCCTCCCCAAGATATGTTAACACAAATAGGTGGAATAACCCTCCCCAAGATATGTTAACACAAATAGGTGGAATAACACTCCCCAAGATATGTTAATTAACACAAATAGGTGGAATAACAGTATTATAACACTCCGTATAAAGATAAACACCAGAGTCCCAGATACCTTCACTAAACAGGTATACCACTACCTTAGATTTCAATCTATGTGATAAATATATGATATTATAAGGGCTTTAGCTTTATGAAAAATCTTGGTTAGCTTCCTTATATTACCCTCGGATCCTGTAAGATGTGGGTAATTTGAAGTAAGATTATTTGCTTTATTTCAGGTTTTGTGTTTCGTGAAGATACACAGTCAGTTTTGGTGGTAAAGGACCGTAAGAGTAAAGTGAGTAATATAGACATGATCATATGTAATCAGCTTCTCCTTCAGATACCATACTAGTGTTGGTTAAGCGTTCAATTTCAAAGTGCACATGCAAAAGAGTTTGAGGGAAAAAGAACTAGCAAATATTTTATTACAAAAAAATTGAATACAAATTTAAAATCTGCTTCAAGAAGGAAATTGAAAACATTATGTAATTGTTTTTTTTTCAGTGATATGTGTCATTTCTGATTTTTTTACACCATATGGAAAGTGATACTAGACAGAGTGTCAGAAAATACAAGTTTTATAAGACCATCCTTAAAAATATGTTAGTAGTTGCCCTGCTAACTTAACTTTTAATGGCACCGACTCAAACTTTTTTTTGGTGAAAATTTCTAAAAAATAAAAAAGAATCTCTATCAACCTACCAGAACCCACTGAAAATAAATTGAGTAGGGAAACTGCAAACAAACATGTTTTTAGGGATAGCCTAAGAAATGAGATTATAAATGTTTGACAAATAAGTAAAAATTCAGAACACACATAGGTAATTACTATGCATGTTTCATGTAGCTGCAACAGCAACATTTCTGTCAACTCAATTATTATTAATTTATAAACCTTTACCCATCAGCTCCCCTTTTCTACTGTTAATATATGATATATATATACTTCTGTTACTTGAGAATACTGTTAATTGACTGTTTATTAAGAATACTGTTAATTGACTATTAATTGAGAATACTGTTAATTGACTGTTAATTAAGAATACTGTTAATTGACTGTTAATTGAGAATACTAATAATTGACTGTTAATTGAGAATACTGTTAATTAGGGCCCCGTATCGGAGATATGGGTGCCCTATAGTTATCACTCTGTCTGTCTGTCTGTCTGTCTGTCTGTCCGTCCACAAATTCTGTTCCTGGCTGATAACTTTGGTATTTATTGACCGATGTACATGAAACTTGGTCAAGATGTTCAGTTCACTTAAATACACATTACGGTAAAAAGTTAAGGTCAAAGGTCAAGGTCATTAGGTTCAAAGGTCAAGGTCAAATTTTACATCTTTTCACTGATGAACATTTTGTTATGACATTATGGAGCAAAGTTGATCAGAATTAAACAAGGAGTCAAGTGACCAAAGGTCAAGGTCATCGGGTCAGGGGTCAAGGTCAAATTTTGTAGCTTTTCACTAAATAACATTTCGCTATGACATTATGAAGCGAAGTTGTTCGGAATTAAACAAAGAGACACACTGAGGTAAAAAGTTGAGGTCAAAGGTCAAGGTCATGAGATTCAAAGGTCAAGGTCAAATTTTTCATCTTTTCACTGATGAACATTTTGTTATGACATGATGAAGCAAAGTTGATCAGAATTAAACAACGAGTCAACTGACCAAAGGTCATGCAAGATCAAAGGTCAAGGTTAAATTTTGTATCTTTTCACTGGTGAACATTTCGCTATGACACTTTGAAGCAATGTTGCTCAGAATTAAACAAGGAGTCAATTGGTCACTTGGTCAAAGGTCAAGGTTAAATTTTGCACCTTTTCCCTGATGAACATTTTGTTATGACATTATGAAGCAATGTTGTTCAGAACTTAACACAGAGTCCAGGTTACTGGGTCCAAAGGGTCAAGGTCAAGTTTTGTATTTTTCACTGATGAACATTTTGTTATGATATTAAGAAGCAAAGTTGTTCAGAATTAAAGAATATGTCAACTGACCAAAGATCAGGGTCACTGGGTCCAAAGGTCAAGGTCATTTGGGTCCAAAGGTCAAAGACAAAGTGGATCTCTGACTTTGACCCTGGCTCTTGATGGAGGAGGTATATAAGGTAAAATAAAACAAATCAAAGCTAACAAATGAGTATTGCACCGGTAATTACATTTCTGTTAGCCCAGCAAATATGGAGGTGGAAGGAAACACATCACATCATAGTTCATGTAAAATGTATATTTTGCTTCCTTGCGATTCTTTTTGAAGTACAAATGTCAAACGTCAAGCTCAGCTATATGGGCAGATTGCTTCTTGATGATTATGGGGGATATAATTGCCACAAGACGGGGCCCTTACTGACCTGTCAGTGTTCTAGTTGAGAATACTATTAATTGACTATTAATTGAGAATACTGTTAATTGACTGTTAATTTAGAATACTGTTAATTGACTTTTAATTAAGAAAACTGTTAATTGACTGTTAATTGAGAATACTGTTAATTGACTGTTAATTGAGAATACTATTAATTGACTGTTAATTAAGAATACTTATTATTATTACCCAATAGTCTATATCAATCAAATTAGTTATTTTTGACTGTTTCTGGCCTTTTGTCCAATTTCGGCTGTAGGGGTGAAACAGTCAAAACTGTTTTCCCGTTCAGAGCGAACTGTTACCCAGCGCGAATTTGATGCGCAGAAATCCCCCTCGAGAGCCCCGTTCAAGCGTTTCGGTGACCGCGACTCAGTGTTGAAGCAATTATGTCAACACAACGAGAAACCTTTGTGCAATGTGCCGTATAGTAGTTGAAACTCGATGATTCGGAAAACATTTGTTTTCTTCACTATAGCACATGGTCTGAGCACCCTTAATAACCAATAAGCAGTTGATTGGCGACATACCTCGAAGGCAACATTGCATGCAGCATTGATACTAATTTTTATTTGGTAATTGACTGTTAATTTAGAATACTGTTAATTGACTGTTAATTAAGAATACTGTTAATTGACTGTTAATTGAGAATACTGTTAATTGACTGTTAATTGAGAATACTATTAATTGACTGTTAATTAAGAATACTTATTATTTGAGAATACTATTAATTGACTATTATCAATACAATAGCATTATCAATACTGTTAATTGACTGTTAATTGAGAATACTATTAATTGGGAATACTGTTAATTGGGAATACTGTTAATTGGGAATACTGTTAATTGACTATTAATTGAGAATACTGTAAATTGACTGTTAATTGAGAATACTATTATTTGAGAAATTTTCGCTCCCATTAAGTTGTTGCTCTTGATCCAGTAACAGGAGTGGGGAGTTCAATTTAGGGAGAAAAATGTGATACATTTTGTAGGTGAGAATGAAAGGGCAAGCCTAACTCTGGGGAGATTTATATTAAGGATCCCCATACCACTGCCATATACTGTAACTAAGTATTAGAAGTTGTTTTTTACAGCATGACTATAGCTTTGATAAATCTTTTCTGAACAGACAACCATACCTTACAAGACTTTTATGGGACATAATAAAATTGAAATGAAGAAAATACAAACAACACCAGGGTTCTGAGTGTGAAAAAAATACACTGTGGTGCAAGACCCGGATTTGAACCCTATACATGTTCTTCAGACTGCTAAACCATCGCTCTAACTGACTGAGCTACCTGGTCAACAGAAGTGTCCTGACCCAACTGTGTTACGGTTATATCCAAAACAGAAGTTAAGGGGAGGTTACTGTATATAGGAAAAACAGTGCAGTGGGACAGGGATCCTTAAGAGGGTGAATATTTTACTACAGTATAAACTACACTAATCAATAACTAACAAGCAAAATGAATGCGTTAATGTGCTATTTATGTTGTTTATTACAGTTTTCTTACTGGAAGTTTGCTGGAGGACTGTCAGATTTGGGGGAAGATATAGGTAAGCTACGAATCAGTAATGATTGAATTGCCTCCCCTTATACATAGAAAAAACACCCATGGACTTAAATGGTGAACTTGATCCAGGTGTGCCGGTTAAGCGTGCTAGTTTCTGGTGGCGAGGTGGAGCTGTGCACAAATTTATCTCACATGCCTGCGTGTAAAAATCCCAGCCACTTTGGGGAGACAAACAAAGCTGCATGCATAAACCAGCCACTTTGGGGAGACAAACAAAGCTGCATGCATAAATAGTGACCAATGAGTTGTGTAGAGAAGAGAAATTTAGGGGACATTGAAGAAATGAAGAATAGACCTGCTGTTTCACACTGCATGTGTATCGTAATAGGCAACTAATGTGGGGCCCCCTGGATATAATCAGGGGTTTTCTTCCGTGTTCTCTTCAAAGGGGGCATGAAAAAGACAAAAAAATCGATCTCCTGCTCCTATTGAAACACTTGGGATCTTTTTCATTTCCTATCTTTCCTTTCTTTCTTTTCTTTCTACTTTCTGTTTCAGTAGGTGCCTCCCTAGGCACCCGTCCAGATGTCCCTGGCTGAGGATGTTAAACCCTATACAAACAAATCTGTCGCTCTGCATCTAACATCTAAATATTAATAAATAAATGCCATGGTTTATATGGTTTTACCATGTAAACTACTTGTTGATAATACTAATGGTGAATGCAGCAGACCGAGTCAACAAGAACTTTCATATAGTGATTTGTTTTGTTATTATATCCAAAAGTAGGACATTTTAAAAATAGCAGGCTCTGGAGCTTGGTTTCTTGAATTTCTGAAACCCTCTTGGATCTTCCTATATTACCGGCACATGTATCTGATTTTAGCCTGATATATTTATCTGCTCTTACTGTTGTTACAGGTGACACAGCTGTAAGAGAGGTGTTTGAAGAGACTGGAGTAAGAACAAGTAAGTCAGTGGTTTATTAATGCTTTTTCTCACTGAAACAGGGGAAGTGTTTCTTTTCAAAGACCATAATAATAAAACCAATTTTTGTGTCAAACTAGATATTCTTTCTCCTGCATCTTTAAAGACGGATGCCAGTGTTTGGGTGCAGGTGCCAATATATCGTTTCCAAAGTGTTCATTAACACTTATAGTGCTAGATATTTCATAAAAGCAATTCATATTGGAACAGAAAGGAAATCTGTTTACTGGCTATTTCACCCATACTTTAAATTGCTGGTTATTCATATTGAGTAAATAGAGGTAAATGGGGAAATGCAGCTTACTTTCTTGAAAGAAATGGTCTTTCAGAGGTCCTTTATACATTGTATACAAAATAAATCACATATATTTCCATTGTAAGTTACTACCCCTTAGTTCTACCATTGTTTTTTCTGAAAGATCGAGTTCAAAGCAAATTTACAGGAATTTCCAGTCAGCCTGTTTGGATTGGAAAGATCAGATCCGAATTAACTCCGCCTATTATTTCTTACAGAATTTCAGTCGGTGATGACAGTTCGACAGCAACACAACCAGCCTGGTGCCTTTGGTCGATCAGACTTTTTCTTTGTCTGTCGCATGAAACCGCTATCATACGACATCAACGCTTGTAGCGAGGAAATAAGTGCCTGTCAGTGGATGAACATTCAGGAGCTGCACGAGGGTTCCAAATCGGTGGCCCCAATCACGAGGCGTATCCTCAACCTGGCATTGTATGGGCTCAAGGAGGGCTTCCATAATGTGGACTTGTATGCAGAAGACATGGAATCTATATATAGAGGTCTTAGGTACAAATTATATCATAGACCCTACCCTCATATAGCTGAAAGCAAGTAATTTGACAAAAGTAGCCAAATATTGAAGTTGTAATTTTTCAATTTGTTGACATTTCTATAAACTGTTATTCGAAAAATGCCAGGTGCCTGAAGAGCCCTGTGATGGGCGAAATTTAATTTAAAACAGACCATCTTGATATATTTGCTGTTTTTGATTCTTTATTTATAAATAAGTAATTGTTTCTACCTCATCCTGGTTTATGTGAGTGATTGATATATGAACCATTTGGGGAAAAACAATGACACTTTAGGTACAGTATTAACTTGTGAGTGGTGATAATAAGGTTGTTACGACCTTAGGCATCGGCCTCACATTGCCATTTTGTATGATAGGAAATTATCTATAGCCAAAATTATGCAGAAAAGAAATTAGTTGAAGTACTTATGCACAACTTGCATTCACTGCAGTTAAACTCTTCCCCCTTTGCTGTCTGCAATGAAAGCGAATTCAACATAATGTGAATATTAATACAGATGTAACTGTAAAAGATGTGGATTAATGAAGTTGCCTTACACGTGTCAGCTGTAGGGAGTTTCCCTTTAGCTCAGCGGTAGAGCATCGGGCTGGAGAGCCAATGGTCGTGGGTTCAAGTCCAGCGACGGCAGTCTTTATCACTATTCCTCGTCCTACTACATAACTATACTTGGTACTTTTTCTGTTGAAGGGGGAATGTTAAACTGGGGTGACAGTTATACATTATAGAGAATCTTTTTGTGTTGGAGCTGTTAAAATATTTTTTATTGAAGTTTCTTTTATTCTTCCTTATCTATATACAATGTGATATTTATTAGAAAATGTGATAAATTCCCAAAAAATGATGACTTATGCAGTGGCTTATTATTCCCGATATGAAATATTGCTAATTATGGTACTTTTTGGTGTGGTATTTATTTGTCCATTTTTTCAGTATTAGAGTAAAAACCATGAGAGTAGTTTGATGAACGTAACTTTGCATTTTTTCCCTTGTTTTTTTAAACAACTTATTAGTGGAATAGGGACAAAATAGACAGATATTTCAAGGAAGGCTGTTACTTATTTAAAAACATTCTTGAGATGTTTGAATGCTGATATTGTCATGTGAAATTTGCAAAATTAAATCCCTATTGAAAAAATATGAGCAGCTACACATCATGTTCCTGTACAGGTATGATTTCTGCTAGTCCAGTTGATATTACTTCTTGCACTTATATCAGAATATGTTTTATACATGATGCATTGTTGATAATTTTGTTCAATTACAAATTATGTAAATTGAGATGATGCAAAAAAAATACAAATATCTTAGGCAGTTCAATGAGTTATGTACATTTTTATGAAAAAAGTGATTGCCATATCAAAAGTATTCAGCTGACTGTTTGTAGTACTGCTATCAGTAGTAAAATGATCTGCTTTCTACCTCAGCTGGTCTTTTGTAGGACTGTTATCAGTAGTAAAATTATATAGTCCCTAGCTTTCTACCTCAGCTGGTCTGTTTGTAGGACTGTTATAAGTAGTAAAATTATATAGTCCCTAGCTTTCTACCTCCACTGGTCTGTTTGTAGGACTGTTATATTATAAGTAGTAAAATTATATAGTCCCTAGCTTTCTACCTCAGCTGGTATGTTTGTAGGACTGTTATCAGTAGTAAAAGTATATAGTTCCTAGCTTTCTACCTCAACTGGTCTGTTTGTAGGACTGTTATCAGTAGTAAAATTATATAGTCCCTAGCTTTCTACCTCCACTGGTCTGTTTGTAGGACTGTTATCAGTAGTAAAAATATATAGTCCCTAGCTTTCTACCTCAGCTGGTCTGTTTGTAGGACTGTTAAATTATAAGTAGTACAATTATATAGTTCCTAGCTTTCTATGGTAGCTGGTCTGTTGGTAGGACTGTTATAAGTAGTACAATTATATAGTTCCTAGATTTCTACCTCAGCTGGTCTGTTTGTAGGACTGTTAAATTATAAGTAGTACAATTATATAGTTCCTAGCTTTCTACCTCAGCTGGTCTGTTGGTAGGACTGTTAGAAGTAGTACAATTATATAGTTCCTAGATTTCTACCTCAGCTGGTCTGTTTGTAGGGCTGTTATCAATAGTAAAATTATATAGTCCCTAGCTTTCTCCCTCAGCTGGTCTGTTTGTAGGACTGTTATCAGTAGTAAAATTATATAGTCCCTTACTTTCTACCTCAGCTGGTCTATTTGTAGGACTGTTATATTATAAGTAGTACAATTATATAGTTCCTAGCTTTCTACCTCAGCTGGTCTGTTTATAGGACTTTTATAAGTAGTACAATTATATAGTTCCTAGCTTTCTACCGCAGCTGGTCTGTTTGTAGGATTGTTATAAGTAGTACAATTATATAGTTCCTAGCTTTCTACCTCAGCCGGTCTGTTTGTAGGACTGTTATAAGTAGTACAATTATATAGTTCCTAGCTCTCTACCGCAGCTGGTCTGTTTGTAGGATTGTTATAAGTAGTACAATTATATAGTTCCTAGCTCTCTACCGCAGCTGGTCTGTTTGTAGGATTGTTATAAGTAGTACAATTATATAGTTCCTAGCTCTCTACCGCAGCTGGTCTGTTTGTAGGATTGTTATAAGTAGTACAATTATATAGTTCCTAGCTTTCTACCTAAGCTGGTCTGTTTGTAGGACTGTTATAAGTAGTAAAATTATATAGTCCCTAGCTTTCTACCTCAGCTGGTATGTTTGTAGGACTGTTATCAGTAGTAAAAGTATATAGTTCCTAGCTTTCTACCTCAACTGGTCTGTTTGTAGGACTGTTATCAGTAGTAAAATTATATAGTTTATAGCTTTCTACCTCAGCTGTTCTGACCAGGGGAGTAATGGATGAAGCCAAGGAGGACATGACTGACTACATCGGATAGAAAATTCTGAAGGAGGGGCAGAAGATGCTGGATTATATACCATATACAGGTGAAAAAAGAACCAGCAGCACACCCTAGAATGCAGTGATTGGTGAACCACGAATTTTTCATTGTATCTGTCCATTGCATTAAATTTCATGCCATTAGCTTGCATACTTCAATTCTGACATGGGTCCGGAGAGGTGAAGTATGCAGAACAATTAGTAATGATTTATTTGTATCTTGCGAGCAGGGGCAGAGAATCGGAAGAAGTTTGCTACTAGAAGTAAGGTCATGTCAGGAAAAGTAATGCCTGACTGACCACATGGGCAGCCAATTCATAAAAAAGTAAAGAATGAGGCCAAATGAAAAACATCTTGTTTCCAATAACCCTACCTACCCTGGATTTTGTGTGGCTACTCTCAAGATTTTATTGGAATTTGGTGATATGCACTGTTTAAAGTCAGAACTCCTGCTCCTTTTAGCACAGATGTTTTGGGTTTTTAAAAAAAAAAAAAAATGCATACCTACCTACCCTATTTTTCTGAGGATGATAACGGAAACATGAGTAATTGTTTTGGCCAGATATAAAAATACTCAACAACAGCACTCAACAACTATATGGGAGCAAAACCAACATATACAAATCGATTGCAGATAAGTCAACTGAAGCGATGAAGGATGAGAACTTCGATGCTTCTTGCAGACATATACAATGTACCTATCCAAATTGCACCCAATCATACAAGCTGAATTAGTTATGGATCTCAGAGTATGACCTACCAATAAAGGAGAGATACGGATAGATCAGAAGGCAAAAAGTAGTTAGACATTTCAACTTCGTAACAAATTCTCTGAATCATCTGCCATGAATGAACTTGTACAGGATATATTGACCGGATAAAAGGAGGCATCTATGGAATCGACAATCGACTTTGCTTCAAATGCTTATCAGCGAAGAGATTTTTTTTGTGAATACAAAAAAGTAGAGATGTATCAAACTCCTGTATATTGTGGTGTGTTATGTCAGCTATGCGCTGCAGGATAAGGAGCAACAAACGGTATACGGGAAAGATTTGAAGATGGCTGAACCCAACGCTTTCATTGCAGTTTAAAATCTGCAACAGTCTTGGCGATTTTTGGACATGATGAGTACAACGGCTATAATTAGGACCAAATAATTCTTCTCTTCATAAAAAAATATCGGCTCAGTTCCGAATCTGTTGGAATGTATGGGAACGTGGTGAAGGAAAACGCCAATCGTTCTCCGCAACACTAGCACAAGCTTCAGAAATAGGATATTCTTAACGCAGGAAGCCATTATTGGAGTTCAAAGGGGTTTTTTGAAATTTTCTTTAACCGAAGAAAAACTTCGCTATAAGTAAGTTTAAGTTAAAGCATTTCCTTAAATTAAAAGAAAACGTTCTTAAACCGCCTCTATTTTTGTGGGGTTCAAGCTGTTGTGTTCTGTTCTTATTTTTCTTTCGTGTTTGTGTGGTCACGCTCTGATATACTTATCATGTTTTGGACAATGCAAAGATGCAATGAATTTGAAATGTTCACGAAACAAAGAGGTTTTGATTAAAAGCAATCTGCAGATATCAGTTAAAGACTCCGATGCGGCGTAGACACTCAATTTCATCAGTGGTATGGGAAAGAAAATTATGTTACTGGGTTTTAATAGATTGTCCTGGCTGAGGTATGATACAAAATCACCCCTGAGCCATACCGAAGACCACAAGGACTACATACTCTGAGAGGGCTCAATCTTAGTACCAATCATGAAGGACGTATTGTTCTAGCGGACCATGCAACCGAATATCAGTTCACATATATAACCTGGAAGCACTTTGAGTAAGACATGATGCATATGGGATCGTAAACGCCAAAAAAACATCACCTTTGTGTAGCAGATAAAGGGGAAAACATGTCTGTCTTAAGCCAAGCTGTGACTGTAGAGTGAGGAGTGTACAATAGTTTAGAAAAAAAGGAATACATATATTGAATAGTGTATGCTGTGTTCGGTATGATGTGTTTCATGTTTGTTGGATCAAGAATCTTTGTCATGTGTATGCGATGAAAAAAGACCGGGATAAAAAATGAATAAATTTTAAACAAAAAAGTACTGATGTACAGTAGATGAGAGACATAAAAGAAAAGGAAACTATGGAAATAAGAAATCAGGTTTTTGCAATTTTTCCGAGACAAACAAATCCGAAGAGTTAGACCAGAAAGCAAACCGCACATCGTGTGAAAGGGTAGAACAGATGTTCATGTGAAGAGTCGGTCCTGCATGCATTGACATGCATGGGTGATACACATTCTAAGGATATATTGAAGAGATTGGCGAGCTAAACATTCTAAGGACATATTGAAGAGATTGGTGAGGTAAACATTCTAAGGATATATTGAAGAGATTGGTGAGCTAAACATTCTGAGCTTAACATTCTAAGGATATATTGAAGAGATTGGTGAGCTAAATAAACATTCTAAGGATATATTGAAGAGATTGGTGAGCTAAATAAACATTCTAAGGATATATTGAAGAGATTGGTGAGCTAATCATTCTAAGGACATATTGAAGAGATTGGTGAGCTAAACATTCTAAGGACATATTGAAGAGATTGGTGAGGTAAACATTCTAAGGATATATTGAAGAGATTGGTGAGCTAAACATTCTCAGGATATGTTGAAGAGATTGGTGAGCTAAACATTCTAAGGATATGTTGAAGGGATTGGCGAGCTAAACATTCTAAGGACATATTGAAGAGATTGGTGAGCTAAACATTCTGAGCTTAACATTCTAAGGATATATTGAAGAGATTGGTGAGCTAAACATTCTGAGGATAACATTCTAAGGATATATTGAAGAGATTGGTGAGCTAAACATTCTAAGGATATGTTGAAGAGATTGGTGAGCTAAACATTCTAAGGATATATTGAAGAGATTGGTGAGCTAAACATTCTCAGGATATGTTGAAGAGATTGGTGAGCTAAACATTCTAAGGATATATTGAAGAGATTGGTGAGCTAAACATTCTAAGGATATATTGAAGAGATTGGTGAGCTAAACATTCTAAGGATATATTGAAGAGATTGGTGAGCTAAACATTCTAAGGATATATTGAAGAGATTGGTGAGCTAAACATTCTAAGGATATATTGAAGAGATTGGTGAGCTAAACATTCTAAGGATATATTGAAGAGATTGGTGAGCTAAACATTCTAAGGATATATTGAAGAGATTGGTGAGCTAAACATTCTAAGGATATATTGAAGAGATTGGTGAGCTAAACATTCTAAGGATATATTGAAGAGATTGGTGAGCTAAACATTCTAAGGATATATTGAAGAGATTGGTGAGCTAAACATTCTAAGGATATATTGAAGAGATTGGTGAGCTAAATAAACATTCTAAGGATATATTGAAGAGATTGGTGAGCTAAACATTCTAAGGACATATTGAAGAGATTGGTGAGTTAAACATTCTAGGGATATATTGAAGAGATTGGTGAGCTAAACATTCTAAGGATATATTGATGAGATTGGTGAGCTAAACATTCTAAGGATAAATTGAAGAGATTGGTGAGCTAACGATCATGATGTGGCGCCGTACCATTTGACGTGAAACTGTACATGAGCTGCATGTCTTTGGGAGAGACGAAGCAGACAGCACAAGACCGAAAAATACATGGAGGTATGCAATGCAGGTCTTTGTAAACTACGTTTAACTCATTCATCCCTGAAATTTCTTAATGAACTATTCCAACCTTAGATTGGAAGAGTTCAATTGTGTATTCAGGGGTGAATGGTGCAGTGAAAGTCATTTTCGACCTTCTGTATTTATTACCAAATATTTTAAGGTGCAATCACATATATGCGTTACATTCATTTTTACGTTGCCATTAATGAAAGGTCTAGCGGGGTCAAACATTAAATTTGGCACCAAAATAAGCAAACTAAATTCTATAAAGGAGCAAGTTGTTGTTTTTACGTTATGCGAGAAACAATTCATCATATCTTTGACAATTTGATATCATAAGTTTTCAAATCTCATTGATTGATGGTAGATTTCAAGCAGTCGGCAAAACATTGTGCTAAACATCTACAATTAATCAACATGAAGCGGAAAATATATTTTAACACCCCTGTCACTTATGAGATAACGTATATTCGAAACTGTCTGTCGCGAATACCTCTTACATATACGGCAATAAATAACATCGTTACGATAGTGTGTACATATATAAATATGTACGTACCTAATGTTTTAAACTGAATGCAAAATGGCTAATCGAGACTGCAGGTTTCTACCAAATCTTGTCCACCCAAAATCTCGAAATCATTTTCTTGACTGAAGTACATATGTGAAAATATATATAACCAAGTTTTTTTATGAATGAATATGGGAAAGTTTCATAAAATGTCACCTCATGACCCGACAGTATCAAGCTGACATTCATGTTTAATCTCCCGTAATCGATTTATTGGCGATTGAATATCTTTCAAGTGCCTTCGCAGGTAAAAGGATAGGTAAGATAAAAAGTAAAACACATCTCTTGAACAGACCACGTGACGATCAGGACATATCTATGCTGTAGCTAAACTAGGTACACAGGGTCA
The DNA here is from genome assembly GCF_002113885.1 of Mizuhopecten yessoensis. Lineage (NCBI taxonomy): Eukaryota > Metazoa > Mollusca > Bivalvia > Pectinida > Pectinidae > Mizuhopecten > Mizuhopecten yessoensis. The sequence goes on along the minus strand of NW_018408901.1, from coordinate 409,766 downwards.
AGCCGACTGGCGTGTTCCTGTTAAGGGCGGAACTCTTTAAAGCGACTTCATCTCAGAAATTTATACACAAGAACAATTTACATTTCCCCCTACAGAAATCCGAAAGGGACTGATTAGGCTGTCTCATCGGACGCCTAATTATATATTTTCTTTTAAAAACAACCAGATAAAACCTGTTAATTTGTACATGCTGTCTTATCTGAGCCATTTCCTGAACTGAAAAAAATCAAAACAAAGGAAAGACAAAAACAGGAACTTAGGAGACACAAGAACAAAAGGAAAGACAATATGAATTAAGAAGATACAAAAACTTAAGGAAATACAAAAACACGAACTGAGGAGACACCAAATCAAAAGGAAAGAATATGAATTGAGGAGATATCAAAATAAAAGTAAAGACAACAACAGGAACTGAGGAGACATCAAAATAAAAGGAAAGATAACAACAGGAACAGAGGAGACTCCAAAACAAAAGGAAGGAAAAACAACAACAGGAACTGAGGAGATACAACAACAAAAGGAAACTAAGAAACTAACAGTAACTAAGAGATACCAAAACAAAGGAGTGAAAACCGTGGTCGTTGTTTATTCATATTTGGTTCACGATTTGCATCCTCGCTACAGACGAAGTCATTTGTAGATGATGTTCCCCAATGATGGGATCGCTCAAAGGTCGTTTTAAATAGCTATCTCACTGAAATGTATTAACCTAGGCACATTAGCATGACACACCATGCGGTCATATTATACTGACAATGGGGTAAACAGATGTAATATGTATTTCGGAAGGCAGTGCTTAAAAAGCATACGTAGAGAGGAGAGAAGAGGAAAGAAAAGATAAAGGTTGCAAGTGACACGATTGGAGCAGCAGATAGATTCTGGTTTCTCCAGTGTCCCTTTCACTGAAGACAAAGACAAAATTCATTGAATTTGCAGGGGCACATAAGTCAGTCCAATGGATCATAAAGTGGGATATAATGGGACTATTCTTTCATCACATGCAACAGGGCTCGTGCATTTGAAGGGTTAACCTAATGTATTGAATAATCTGTCGAAAACGGGGAATTTGAATTAAACAATCAACGTTCTTTGGGGGGAAAAACAACACTTATGTAAAAGTGTCGCTTTAAGGCTGTGAAGGTGCATAGTTTGCTATATCAGCATGTTTTGTATGAATGGAGATTTGAATATTTGTTTGAACGATAACGTTGAGTGGTAGATCTCCACACTGTCAGCCTACCTAACATTGTCAATACAAATATGTACGTATCAATACATCTCACAGCGCTCCGCTAAGACCTGTGACCACGTTCCAATTTACAGAGATAAATTACTATCAATTATCTCCCGGTTTATAAAGAGCATGGACATCAAAGGCGCGCGACTTTAGGAAGGTGAAGGCTGCAGATCCCGGTTCCGAACCGTATGACTAATTAGCATAACTAAATGTATGCGTTATTGTGTATGGTCAATACACGAAGTTGTCGGGTCGCTTTGATCTAGATATCAACGCTGGAACGTGGACAAGGAAAAGTCTATATTACTTATGTACGTACAGGTAGATATACGTGTCAGGTTTCTCATTAACAGTAAAGGCTATGGGAGGGGGACAACAACGACAAAGGCTAGAATTACTGAGAGGGGAGACGAGTGGGGATATGGAGATTGGCTTGGATATTGAGAGGCCTAAGAATCTTGAACAGGGGAGGTAATGAAGAGAAGGTGGGATAATGATAGGTTCTGGGTTACTGAAAGGGAGATATTGAGAGGGGTTGATATTGAAATTGGTTCGGGATATTGAAAGGGGGTAGGTGGTGTAGAGGGGAAACAGAGGAGATTGAGAGGAGAGAATTCTGAAGTTGGGTGGGGATACAGAGGTAGGGTGGGGATATTGAGGGTGGATGATATTGAGGTGGGTGGGGATAATGGGAGTGGATGATAATGAGGTGGGTGGGGATAATGGGAGTGGATGATATCGAGGTGGGTGGGGATAATGGGAGTGGATGATATTGAGGTGGGCGGGGATAGTGGGAGTGGATGATATTGAGGTGGGTGGGGATAATGGGAGTGGATGATATTGAGGTGGGGTGGGGATGTTGAGAAGGTGGGTTGAGGATATTGATATAGGAGTGTTATTGAGAAGGGGAGGTGCTATTGAGATGGGGTGGGGTATTGAAAGGGAAGGGAGCATATTGAGGTTGGTTAAGGAAATTGAGCGGGGTTGGTTAGAAGGTGCATTGGGAATATTGAGAAGGGGAATGTGATATTGAGAGGGGATGGGGATATGGTGAAGGGGGAGGATATTGAGAGAGGCGGAATGGATAATGAGAGGGATGTGTATATCAAGAGGAGGTGAGGATATTGAGAAGGGTCTGGGGGGATCGAGGTGATACTTAAAGGTGTCGGGATGTAGAGAAGGGGAGGGGATATTTAGAGGGTAGTATTGAGAGGGGACTCAGATGGACATTTATGTCAGAAAGGCCACGTGTTTGACGCCTTAGTGATCACATGTCCGATGATCCTGAGATCATTTTTTGAAAATCATGAGAAGTTATTTATATATGACATTATGCCAGTCATATGCCAGTTGAAGCTGGGGGTCAAAGGTCTGTCAAAAAGAACTAGTGACAGGGTCAGTGTAAGAGAGAGTCCATGTTAGCATAGCATATGCGGTCACAACACCCTGAATACAGCATGCGCGAATAAGGTAGATATGGTCGATGTGGGCACAGTTCAATCTCTACCAAGAGTTGTCGTGCCTTAAGGGAGTGCAAGGACCGTAACTCTGCGTGGAGATTGTTGAATGCATGGCGTACGGTAGTGGGCGCATTCATTTCGCATTCCATTAAGATTACTGAGGTTCGATTCCCCGATCTGACGTGAAAAGGTTCTGGGTCACCTGCCCGACCAAGTGGGTTTTTTTCCGGGTACTCAGTTTTCTTCCCACATTAAATACCCCTTTGTGCTTCCATCCTGGCCTACAAGAGCGATACATATAAGATGATAAAATGTGTTTCACAACTGTTGTATCTCAATGAACAATGGTTATATTTTTAGTTAAAAGAGTCGGTATGATCACCGCACGTGCAAATATAGCTAACGCATGCAATATGCTTGAATGTAGTTCATCGGGACGGCGAGAGCACAATATCCAAACGTACGTATACAGTGTGAGTTGTTAAGCGGGTCGGTGTGAACATATCTGCTTGAAGTGTGGACAACAATATGTGTATGGTGGTACATGAAAGGGGACTTGTCTGTCCGTTATCAGGTAGAAAGTGAAGGGTCAGAACGTAAGGTTCACTCAATATGTCGAGACGTTACAGGGCAAGGTATACTTGACCCACAGGTACGTACAATGAAATAGTCAAGTTTAACTTGACCTAGTCGAGATATAATTAAACTCACGGTCCGGTGTGTGTATATATACATACGTAGGCAGGTAGGAAAGAGGTCAGTTGTGAGCGGTGTATCCATTATTAACACACGTTAGTCTATTCCTCCTTCTTCCAGTCAGTTTATGGCCCGTTAAGATTACAATTATTGGACGATAATTAAATTTTGAGAGTTTCTGACCACACAACAGACGGACGAGTGGAATAAAGGTATCACAAGTGGCTATTGGTATTATATAAGGTTTCTCGTCTATAACTGTTGACCGGTCTTGACCAAACTGTTGTATATCTCTACAGGTCCTTATGGGGTGAGCAGGCGTGTACTTGAATTGGACGGAGTAAATATCCAGAAGGATAAAGTGGATGTGAGAAAAGGTTGGGTATATCTAGGTTGAAAAGAGGACAGGATGTGTGAAAAGGTAGGGTATATGTTGGTTGGGGAGTTGGCAAGGTGTGAGATAAGGTTGGTGTATATAGGTTGGGGAAGTAACATGGTGTAATAAAAGGTAGGGTATATCTAGGTTGGGGAATTGGCAAGGTATGGGATAAGGTTAGGTATATCTAGGTTGGGGAGTTGGCAAGGTGTGAGATAAGGTTGGGTATATCTAGGTTGGGGAGTTTCCAAGGTGTGAGATAAGGTTGGTGTATATAGGTTGGGGAAGTAACATGGTGTAATAAAAGGTAGGGTATATCTAGGTTGGGGAATTGGCAAGGTGTGAGATAAGGTTGGGTATATCTAGGTTGGGGAGTTTGCAAGGTATGAGATAAGGTTGGGTATATCTAGGTTGGGGAGTTGGCAAGGTGTGATCTAAGGTTGGGTATATCTAGGTTGGGGAGTTGGCAAGGGGTGAGATAAGGTTGGGTATATATAGGGTGGGGAGTTAGCAAGGTATCAGAAAGGGTTGGGTATATCTAGGTTTGGGAGTTGGCAAGGGGGGAGAAAAGGTAGGGTATATCTAGGTTGGGGAATTGGCAAGGTGTGAGATAAGGTTGGGGATATCTAGGTTGGGGAGTTTGCAAGGGATCAGAAAAGGTAGGGTTTATCTAGGTTTGGGAGTTGGCAAGGCGTGAGAAAAGGTTGGGTATATCTAGGTTCGGGAGTTGGCAAGGTGTGAGAAAAGGTTGGGCATATCTAGGTTGGGGAGTTTGCAAGGTATCAGAAAAGGTAGGGTTTATCTAGGTTTGGGAGTTGGCAAGGGATCAGAAAAGGTTGGGTATATCTAGGTGGGGGAGTTTGCAAGGTATGAGATAAGGTTGGGTATATCTAGGTTGGTGAGTTGGCAAGGTGTGAGATAAGGGTGGGTATATATAGGTTGGGGAGTTAGCAAGGTATCAAAAAAGGTTGGGTATATCTAGGTTCGGGAGTTGGCAAGGTGTGAGAAAAGGTTGGGCATATCTAGGTTGGGGAGTTTGCAAGGGATCAGAAAAGGTAGGGTTTATCTAGGTTTGGGAGTTGGCAAGGTATCAGAAAAGGTTGGGTATATCTAGGTTCGGGAGTTGGCAAGGTGTGAGAAAAGGTTGGGCATATCTAGGTTGGGGAGTTTGCAAGGTATGAGAAAAGGTTGGGTATATCTAGGTTCGGGAGGTGGCAAGGTGTGAGAAAAGGTTGGGTTAAATCTAGGTTTGGGAGTTGGCAAGGTGTGAGACAAAGTTGGGATATCTAGGTTAGGGACGTGGCAAGGTTTGCGAAAAGGTTTGGCATATCTAGGTTGGGGGAGGCAAGATGTGAGAAAATGTTAGGTATGAACTATCTTGGTTGAGGAGGTGGCGAGGTGTGAGAAAAAGGTTTGTATATCTAGGTTGGGGCGGTGGCAAGGTGTGAGAAAAGGTTAGGTATATCTAGGTTGGGGAGGTGGCAGGGTGTGAGAAAAGGTTGGGTATATCTAGGTTGGGGAGGTGACAAGGTGTGGGAAAAGGTAGGTTATATCTAGGTTTGGGAATTGGCAAAGTATGAGAAAAGGTTGGGTATATCTAGGTTTGGGAGTTGGCAAGGTGTGAGATAAGGTTGGGTATATCTAGGTTGGGGAGGCGGCAAAGTATGAGAAAAGGTTGGGTACATCTAGGTTGGGGAGGCGGCAAGGTGTGAGAAAAGGTTGGATATATCTAGGTTTGGGAGGTGGCGAGGTATGAGAAAAGGTTGGGTATATCTAGGTTGGGGAGTTGGCAAGGTGTGAGATAAGGTTGGGTATATCTAGGTTGGGGAGATGACAGGGTGGGGACGGGACAGCTAGGTTTGGGAGTTGGCAAGGTGTGAGAAAAGGTTGGGTATATCTAGGTTGGGGAGGTGGCGAGGTGTGGGAAAAGGTTGGGTATATCTAGGTTGGGGAGATGACAGGGTGGGGACGGGACAGTCGAGCTAAGCTATGTCATTAAAATAATAAATAATTGAAGACGAACTTGTTTCAAAAGGGTCAAACCAGTACCTGCCTCTATACATAGTGTATTGAGGCAGATCAGGTCTGGACCTGTTGTCAATAATTTATTTATGTTTTGAATGGCTAAACTGAAGTACCTATCCTGTAAGGGTGCAGAAAGAGGATAGGCAGGGAGGTACATGTACCCATCCTGTAAGGGTACAGATACAGGAGAGGCAGGGAGGTACATGTACCTATCCTGTAAGGGTTCCGATACAGGATAGGCAGGGAGGTACATGTACCTATTCTGTAAGGGTGCGGATACAGGATAGGCAGGGAGGGACATGTAACTGTCCTGTAAGGGTTCAGATACAGGATATGCAGGGAGGAACATGTACCTATCCTATAAGGGTACAGATACAGGATAGGCAGGGGGGGACATGTACCTATCCTGTAAGGGTTCAGATACAGGAAAGTCAGGGAGGTACATGTACCTATCCTGTAAGGGGACAGATCGGGATAGTCAGGGAAGTACATGAACCTATCCTGTAAGGGTGCGGGTACAGGATAGTGAGGGAGGTACATGTACCTATCCTGTAAGGGTACGGATCGGGATAGTCAGGGAAGTACATGAACCTATCCTGTAAGGGTGCGGGTACACGTTAGTCAGGGAGGTACATGTACCTATCCTGTAAGGGGACAGATCGGGATAGTCAGGGAAGTACATGAACCTATCCTGTAAGGGTGCGGGTACAGGATAGTCAGGGAGGTACATGTACCTATCCTGTAACGGTACAGATACAGGATAGTCAGGGAGGTACATGTACCTATCCTGTAAGGGTACGGATCGGGATAGTCAGGGAAGTACATGAACCTATCCTGTAAGGGTGCGGGTACAGGATAGTGAGGGAGGTACATGTACCTATCCTGTAAGGGTACGGATCGGGATAGTCAGGGAAGTACATGAACCTATCCTGTAAGGGTGCGGGTACACGTTAGTCAGGGAGGTACATGTACCTATCCTGTAAGGGGGCGGATACAGGATAGGCAGGGAGGTACATGTACCTATCCTGTAAGGGTTCGAATACAGGATAGTCAGGGAGGGACATGTACCTATCCTGTAAGGGTACAGATACAGGATAGTCAGGGAGGTACATGTACCTATCCTATAAGGGTACAGATACAGGATAGGCAGGGAAGTACATGTACCTATCCTGTAAGTGTACAGATACAGGATAGTCAGGGAAGTACATGTACCTATCCTGTAAGGGCACATATACAGGATAGTCAGGGAGGTACATGTACCTATCCTGTAAGGGTACGGATCGGGATAGTCAGGGAAGTACATGAACCTATCCTGTAAGGGTGCGGGTACAGGATAGTCAGGGAGGTACATGTACCTATCCTATAAGGGTACAGATACAGGATAGGCAGGGAAGTACATGTACCTATCCTGTAAGGGTACAGATACAGGATAGTCAGGGAGGTACATGTACCTATCCTGTAAGGGTGCGGATACAGGATAGGCAGGGAGGTACATGTACCTGTCCTGTAAGGGTTCAGATACAGGATATGCAGGGAGGTACATGTACCTATCCTATAAGGGTACAGATACAGGATAGGCAGGGAGGTACACGTCCCTATCCTGTAAGGGTGCGGATACAGGATAGGCAGGGAGGGACATGTACCTGTCCTGTAAGGGTTCAGATACAGGATATGCAGGGAGGAACATGTACCTATCCTATAAGGGTACAGATACAGGATAGGCAGGGAGGTACACGTACCTATCATGTAAGGGTTCAGATACAGGATAGGCAGGGAGGTACATGTACTTATCCTGTAAGGGTGCGGATACAGGATAGCCAGGGAGGTACATGTACCTATCCTGTAAGGGTGCGGATACAGGATAGGCAGGGAGGTACATGTACCTATCCTGTAAGGCTGCGGATACAGGATAGGCAGGGAGGTACATGTACCTATCCTTTAAGGGTGCAGAGATACAGGATAGACAGGGAGGTACATGTATCTATCCTGTAAGGGTGCGGATACAGGATAGGCAGGAAGGTACATGTACCTATCCTGTAAGGTACAGATACAGGATGGACAGGGAGGTACATGTATGTAGGAGAGGGGGAGGCGGACCAGTTGGGTATCTAGTCGATATTTTGAAGATTTTCTGAAAGCAAAAGTGACTTAAATAAAAGAATCCAATCAAACATTAAAAGATTTTTTGATCAAAATCATGGGCTGCCTCCGTCTTGTCTCTTGATACATGACATGATATTCTATCTATAACATATTTTTTTCTTTTATCGCAGATTTAAATTTGAGTTATTTATTATTTTTCTCAAAATGGAAATCAATATCTTTATGCAAACAATGATCTTGACCTTTTAACCCCTTTATAGACAACCATAAATAAGCACATCCAATCTCTATTTCGATGGACTGGTAGACAATCACGTACAGAATGAATAGGAGTTACCTCCCTTCAACCAATCTTCTTGATAAAAATGCTTGGTACATTTCGGGCGTCCATGGCAGAAAAAAAAACACCGAACCGAATAACTGTCATCAGCAGGATAGGAAGCCGACGTTCCTCAGTGATCTGCCAAAAAATGGCCTTCCAGGTAATATATGTAGGGAAGCCGAGCTTTCATATGTTTACTTCCCAACAGATACCGATATCGATTAGTATAATTACCACAATAATAACCACATAGAAATGCGTTATGTTAACTCTGTCAATCGGAGGGACATGAAATTTTGATATTGTTCTCTGATAAGAAGGTTTATTACATTTTTTGTGGAGCGGACTATTCTTATGGAAACGTTACAATTTCTATTTAAAACACAAATCAGTATCACGTATTTTTGCAGTGAATATAATTATTTCTTGTGCAAATGTATTCATAACGTTAACATTGTCGGGAGATTTGTATATTTGATATCTTTGTTTTAATGGCCTTTGCCTATTTCCAAATATGGACTTACATTAAAATACCCATGTTTCGCGACGTCTTTAATTTGACTGTTCATGTATGTATTTTTTTATGAATGAACGTAAATGTATTTACATTTCTCCTGATATTTACATAAGATTACGTCATAACTGTGTAAAATTAGATTTTTTTTTAGTATAACACAATATTTGTTGAATGCTAGCTGTTAGCGCCGAAATGGCAGCTCCGGCTGGATATTGGCTGGTTGGAAAGGCCCTATAACCACGGATCATAATTTGTTAACCGCTTTTAGACGACCTACGAACTAGGTTGTGTTAAAGCGGTATATACGAATCTCGAATTATTATTATTAATATTATTTGAAAAAAAACATTCCTCCTCAGAATTGTTGTCTAAGTGCATATTTATTCATTCATTGTGATACTAAACTGTATGCTAACATACATATGGGGGTGTGTGTGTGTACCTGTGTTTACTACTTACCTGTGTAGACATATAATTGAAGTCAGACACTCTGCCACCCATAGAGAACGTGTTTTGTCCGGCAAAGATTACCATCTTCCGACAGATTTTCAAAATTTATCATTCTATTAAATTGGATTTTATCTTCACATAAATAAATAAAACTTCAGAAAATGTATAATTTTCCCACCGTCCGATGCATTTTCCCCGTTTCCTCGATGTGTAAAACATTGTGCTTTGTTCAGCGTACACGATTTTAACAGCACAATGCGCCATATTTTATCATCATTTAGCATAGTTTTTTCTTGAGTGTTGAAATACAACAGAGGTTAAATCGAGCAAATCTATTGAGCAGTTTTACTTTGGCGAGGGAAAAACACCTCAAAGCTTCAAACGACGAATATGTAGGTGGGCTATATCTAAACATGTAGGCCAATTGCATTTGCATATCATCAATAATCTCGTCGTTCAAACTCCACTTCGGTCAAACAGCTTCGTACTTGTGGACCTACACCGAATTTTCAAGGTTGTTGAAACTGTCACTTCATATAAAGCTTTTGCATTAGATAAGCTGGTTTTGAAATAAAAAATCAAAGTGGTAAACTACTATACGAAATTTTAGCTTTGTTGTGGCGAATGATGTTAATATCATTTGACAGGCATATCGAAATTGACAACTTTACAACTTGCGTGTTACGTCATAAAACGTTCAAATTCATAAGTAAGTTGTACTTTTTGAAGTGTAATATTGTTTCTAGTCCTGCATATGTTAGAAAAAAATCTATTTACTCTATTTCTTAAAGTTCATTTAAGGATGGCCGTATCACTGCTAAAATCTGTAATTAAGTGTTTGAATCTGGGTTTTTTTTCTGCCATGACTATAGCTTTGCTCATTTCTGAACAAAAAACCACACCTTTCCGGACTTTCATGAAAATAATAAAGATAAAATAAGCAAAATACAATAAAAAAAAATCAATTAAAAAAACCTCAGCGAGGGTTAGATCGGGATTCGAACCCTGGATAACAAAAGTGTCTTGGCCATTGAACTACAGTTATATTTAAACGGAAGTTAAGGGGAAGTTACTGTATAAAGAAAATACAAAGCAGTGGGGAAGGAACCCTTAATGATCCGATAGTTATAAAAGATTTGCCTTGTTTATTGACTTATATTAGCGTATTTGACAATGTGATTATTTTTCCCTTCCATATGAATGTAAGCGGACTCATGACAAAGTGCAGTGAAACAAATATCCCACCTGAAACATTTGAACATTATATTCTAAAGTCAATGATAAACATATTTAATAACAGTTTGAATTCAATATCTAAAGTGGCTGTTGGTCTATACAGTATAACACGAAACGGGGTGGGGTATAAAGCGTTCAGCTAACCACATTGCATGTTTACTCGACTTGACTTGACGAGAAGTTTGTGAATCAAACTATAGATATACCTTACAGCGTTCAGTGGGAGGTAAAAAATGTTAAATTGCAGGTAATTTTCAAATTCCGGTTTTGCGAACAACTTGTTTGATTAAAGCTTTATATTGAAAAAGAAGATTTTTTTTTGAATGCTTAATGTCGTTTTGACCTTTCAGACATCCAGCTTTCAATATTGACTCAATCAGGGCTGTGTAGGTATTAGGCTTGTATCTCGGCTTTTAAAAAAAGGAATCCTTGTTCAATAAATAGACTTGGTCCAACGTCAAATTGATCTCAACATTAATAATGGTATGTACAATCTTTTGTCGTCTGAGTTCACGCGGAGGGTAGGACGTCGCGCGTGGGAAGATATTTAATGAGATACAATATACAAAACACATAATACCTATAATGACAATATTGAAAAAGGAAGTTTTTACATACATGTACCTTATGTTCAATTATCTAAAATAACGTCAAACGGTTCTAGCCATTTAATATAAGTATATTTTGGTCCATACGACCACGTTTCCATAAAGATAAGTATAATGTAACAAAATAAAAAAAAATCTTGTTTTTCTGGTGCAATCACATGACATTATGCGGGTCTTACGTTCATCTTTAGAAATACAATGTGGTAGAACCTACCGGCGAATTCTTTGTCCCTGTGACTGTCCGTACCCCTTATAATGTGGTAGAAACTACCGGCGAATTCTTTGTCCCTGTGACTGTCCATAACCTTTATAATGTGGTAGAACCTACCGGCGGATTCTTTGTCCCTGTGACTGTCCGTAACCTTTATAATGTGGTAGATCCTCCCGGCGAATTCTTTGTCCCTGTGACTGTCCGTAACCTTTATAATGTGGTAGAACCTACCGGCGGATTCTTTGTCCCTGTGACTGTCCATAACCTTTATAATGTGGTAGATCCTACCGGCGGAGTCTTTGTCCCCGTGACTGTCCGTAGCCTTTATAATGTGGTAAAAAACTCTACCGGCGGATTCTTTGTCCCTGTGACTGTCCGTAACCTTTATAATGTTGTAGAATCTACCGGCGGATTCTTTGTCCCTGTGATTGTCCGTAACCTTTATAATGTGGTAGATCCTACCAGCGGAGTCTTTGTCCCCGTGACTGTCCGTAGCCTTTATAATGTGGTAAAAAACTCTCCCGGCGGATTCTTTGTCCCTGTGACTGTCCGTAGCCTTTATAATGTGGTAAAAAACTCTACCGGCGGATTCTTTGTCCCTGTGACTGTCCGTAGCCTTTATAATGTGGTAAAAAACTCTCCCGGCGGATTCTTTGTCCCTGTGACTGTCCGTAGCCTTTATAATGTGGTAAAAAACTCTCCCGGCGGATTCTTTGTCCCTGTGACTGTCCGTAGCCTTTATAATGTGGTAGAACCTACCGGCGGAGCCTTTGTCCCTGTGACTGTCCGTAACCTTTATAATGTTGTAGAATCTACCGGCGGATTCTTTGCCCCCGTGCCTGTCCGTAACCTTTATAATGTGGTAGATCCTACCGGCGGGCTCTTTGTCCCCGTGACTGTCCGTAACCTTTATGATGTGGTAGATCCTACCGGCGGAGTCTTTGTCCCTGTGACTGTCCGGAACCTTTATAATGTGGTAGAACCTACCGGCGAATTCTTTGTCCCTGTGACTGTCCATAACCTTTATAATGTGGTAGAACCTACCGGCGAATTCTTTGTCCCTGTGACTGTCCGTAACCTTTATAATGTGGTAGACTCTACCGGCGGACTCTTTGTCCCCGTGACTGTCCGTAACCTTTATAAGGTGGTAGATCCTACCGGCGGGCTCTTTGTCCCCGTGACTGTCCGTAACCTTTATGATGTGGTAGATCCTACCGGCGGAGTCTTTGTCCCTGTGACTGTCCGTAACCTTTATAATGTGGTAGAACCTACCGGCGGATTCTTTGTCCCCGTGACTGTCCGTAGCCTTTATAATGTGGTAGATCCTACCGGCGGAGTCTTTGTCCCTGTGACTGTCCGTAACCTTTATGATGTGGTAGATCCTACCAGCGGAGTCTTTGTCCCCGCGACTGTCCGTAGCCTTTATAATGTGGTGAACCTACCGGTGGATTCTTTGTCCCCGTGACTGTCCGTAACCTTTATAATGTGGTAGATCCTACCGGCGGAGTCTTTGTCCCCGTGACTGTCCGTAGCCTTTATAATGTGGTAAAAAAAAACTCTACCGGCGGATTCTTTGCCCCTGTGACTGTCCGTAACCTTTATAATGTGGTAGAATCTACCGGCGGATTTTTTGTCCCTGTGCCTGTCCGTAACCTTTATAATGTGGTAGAACCTACCGGCGGAGTCTTTGTCCCTGTGACTGTCTGTAACCTTTATAATGTGGTAGAACCTACCGGCGGATTATTTTGTCCCTGTGACTGTCCGTAACCTTTATAATGTGGTAGAACCTACCGGCGGATTCTTTGTCCCTGGGACTGCCCGTAACCTTTATAATGTGGTAGATCCTACCGGTGGAGGCTTTGTCCCCGTGACTGTCCGTAGCCTTTATAATGTGGTAAAAAACTCTACCGGCGGAGTCTTTGTCCCTGTGACTGTCCGGAACCTTTATAATGTGGTAGAATCTACCGGCGGATTTTTTGTCCCTGTGCATGTCCGTAACCTTTATAATGTGGTAGAACCTACCGGCGGATTCTTTGTCCCCGTGACTGTCCGTAACCTTTATAATGTGGTAGAACCTACCGGCGGATTATTTTGTCCCTGTGACTGTCCGTAACCTTTATAATGTGGTAAACCTACCGGCGGATTCTTTGTCCCTGTGACTGCCCGTAACCTTTATAATGTGGTAGATCCTACCGGCGGGCTCTTTGTCCCCGTGACTGTCCGTAACCTTTATAATGTGGTGAACCTACCGGCGAATTCTTTGTCCCTGTGACTGTCCGTAACCTTTATAATGTGGTGAACCTACCGGCGAATTCTTTGTCCCTGTGACTGTCCGTAGCCTTTATAATGTGGTAAAAAACTCTACCGGCGGAGTCTTTGTCCCTGTGACTGTCCGTAACCTTTATAATGTGGTGAACCTACCGGCGGATTCTTTGTCCCTGTGACTGTCCGTAACCTTTATAATGTGGTGAACCTGCCGGCGGATTCTTTGTCCCTGTGACTGTCCGTAACCTTTATTATGTGGTAGAACCTACCGGCGGAGTCTTTGTCCCTGTGACTGTCCGAAACCTTTATAATGTGGTAGAACCTACCGGCGGAGTCTTTGTCCCTGTGACTGTCCGTAACCTTTATTATGTGGTAGAACCTACCGGCGGAGTCTTTGTCCCTGTGACTGTCCGAAACCTTTATAATGTGGTAGAACCTACCGGCGGATTCTTTGTCCCTGTGACTGACCGTAACCTTTATAATGTGGTAGATCCTACCGACGGATTCTTTGTCCCTGTGATTGTCCGTAACCTTTATAATGTGGTAGACCCTACCGGCGGATTCGTTGTCCCCGTGACTGTCCGTAACCTTTATAGCCAGTAGATAATGTGGTAGAATCTACCGGCGGATTCTTTGTCCCTGTTACTGTCCGTAACCTTTATAATGTGGTAGACCCTACCGGCGGATTCTTTGTCCCCGTGACTGTCCGTAACCTTTATAATGCGGTAGAATCTACCGGCGGAGTCTTTGTCCCTGTGACTGTCCGTAACCTTTATAATGTGGTAGAACCTACCGGCGGATTCGTTGTCCCCGTGACTGTCCGTAACCTTTATAGCCAGTAGAGTCGAGTAGAGGCACGGTTCATAATATCCACACTTAACTCATTATTAATTTTGATTTCACCAGTGGACCTCTATGTTTTTTACACACCTCTCCTTCTGTACCAGCAGTGGTTTAGATCAATTTTAATTTTCACCTGTTTGTCTCCTAGCATCACTAATGAGTGCTAGAAGGAAGGACAAAAGAGATGTATGATACAATGACATTCGTTTTTGGCATACTGAATCTATTACAATTTAGAACAAACGGGTTTGTTTCCAGTTAAAATACATGTAAAACGTACTCCAACAATATATTCTGTCCTGTAGATTTAATTAGAAACGAACCCCAGTGTAAAGTAACTTCCTATTTTCCACAGCGCCTGCTAATGCCACACGCACTCTGTAACAGGTAGACTTTCTAACGGTATAATACATGTATTATTTTACACGCTTTTTAAACATATGTAGGTAAACCTAGGATGAATTACACCCTAGGTAATTTCCTCATTCAGTCTTATTCAAATATCAAATAATTGCTTTTCGGAAAAGTTTCTGTTAACTTGAAAACTAAATCGCTGACAAAGACAAAAAAAAACTACACATTACTCCTGATGTATTATACATACCGAAAGCATGCACACTAATAGTCCCTATTGAAAATGTCTACACTATACATCACAAACATCTGTATATATAACAAGAGCGAACTGGAAACCCGAGACCTTGAAAACGATCATCCTACAGAACAGAATTAACGTTAAGCAAGCGAAAAGATTTGGTTTCAAGTTAAAAGAGAGAAATCATTATAAGTCAAAAAGGATTTATGATCAGCTGATAACACTTAGAATTTCACAGGTAAAAACTACCTGTATTTTTTGCTAACCCCGCGACTACGGACATTCCCATTACAGGACAAAGGCACGACCATCTACATTGCATATTTTCCAATGAGTGCCATTCCGATAGCTCATACCCATATTTATCCTTTATTCGGATCACGGTTTTTTTCCGATAATAAATTTGAAATACTTTTACTTGAATTAATATAATAGCAAAGACGTTCTATTCTGTTTCAGCCATTCATTCATGATCAGTACCGCTTTGTGTAAATACTGTGGATGTTTTTAGGGGGAGAGGCACGGGGGAGGAGAAGGTTTGTATTGTCATACTTAAAACTTTAACCTTGGGATTTAGTTTCTGAAATTTGAAGAGAGCTCCGCCGAAAAAAGTCCATTGAGTCGGTTGGAGCATGTTTATGCCGATAAATTAAGGGTGATTTAGGTCACTTCTTGCGTGTACAAAATAAAATGGGCCAAAAAGAAGACATGTTTGATAGAAAGTGAACGTTTAAGGAGAGGGTCGTTGTACCATATAACTCGACACGTGCTACACACGACACTTTAAGTGTAAGTTACAGAGACAGTGATTACTAAATTTATAAATAATTTGTAATTTGGATCCGAAGGTGAAAAGTCAACGTTACTATATGTTTTTAATACACTGCCTTCTAAAAAAGTGATTAAGATCCTGATCCTTAAGTTCTCCTAAATATAGCGTAATCTTCTGCATATCGCTTGTATATATATATAAAACACCGATAATTCTTCGATTTCAAAGCCGATCCGGAAATTAGTATTGTTTCGCTTTAACGCGTTAATGCGTGCAGACTAAGTTTCACACATTTTCCCCTAAAAACATGAAATGTAGCTGTGATGGAACTGCTAAAATATAATGTTTTTTTTAAGGTTTAAGCCTTTAAGACAGCGTCCTCCAACTCCGCCCCACTTACATAAACAAAGAATCGTGTTTCCCTATAGGGCAAATATTCTATTATTAAAAAAAATCAAACAATCAAATAAAAAACCAATAATGAAATAAGTAGAGTTGATCTGGTTGATGCGCCATTGTTGGTTGTCATTCGGAACTAGGTTGTGGTGGCTCTTGCAGATTTTTCTAGAGAAGCTCCGAATAAGGGGAATATGACCGAGGAAACTTGAACGCGTGAGGACGACATGATGTTTTATTACCCCGTCATGTGACCAGGAACTCTTTCAGAATAGAGATATTGTTTGTTACTGAAAATGACATTGTGACAGAGGGACAAACTATGGCCAATGTCATGATCGTTTACGCAGAACACGTACACTTGTATACATGCTACAGGACATTCTTTTGAAAATACGTATACTTAATACACAGCCAGTGAACCTCCCCAAAACGATTAAAGCTGTAACGTGCACACACCTTATCGACTACCAATTAGGGAGTTTCAAAATCGCTGTTCGATCAGATATCACAGACCGAAGTTAGTCAAGTGATCGAGTTTTCGTCTGACTGAACTGGCAGATCATTTCAAATATCTCGACTGATGAAAGGGCTTCTTGTAATAAATTGAAAAGCAAATTAAATGCTCCTTTAAGGAGTTCATAGTAAAGCATGTATATGGATCTAGTGTGAATAATACGATTTAACTGGTCCACTGATAAGATTGATGTTAAATGGATATTTCAGTATGAAGGGGATTTAAAAAATTACTTGCATATCATTCAACAAATTAATTGAACATTATCATAATTAAAATCAGCAATTAAAAACAAATTACAGATCTCAAATTATTCAATGTGCATAGCAGAGTAAGTCGGCCATCGTACACAGAACGTATTAATTGACGCAAAAGTAAATTATGTTTTATGAATGAATGTCAGAATACTATAAAATTCATTTGCAAAAGCAAGGACATCTTGCAAGACATTACTCAACAATGTCGAGTTTTAAACGTGTTTGCTCCTTTTTGCAAATTCTTTTAATAGTGCGTTCATAATCGAAGAGTAAAGCACCGTCTGTTACGCTCGTTTGACATCCGTTTCCTTCTGTCTATTCGTCCTTCGCACACTGTTATAGTATTTGACTAGCCGCATCGCCGTTCGTCAAATATAATATATCTTATGAAAAAATGACTATCGTCCATTGTGATTTCTTTGTTCTTTAATTGGGTCTGTATGTCTTATTTATCTTTCGTCTATTGCATTCTATCAGTTCGTCCTTTGTCAACAATTATCTGTCCTTTTCGTCCATCGCCGCCATTATGGCATATGTGGTCGGATTGCGCCGTGGATAGCGGACTCGTCTGCCACCAAGACGGCCGGGTTTCATTTCCCCGATCAGACATGAAACGGTTTTATCACCTGCGTAACGACGTGTGTATTTTCTGAGCATTCCAGTTCCTTCCACATGAAGACTCTCTTCTCGCTTCCATCCGGACCAACAGTGGCGATTGATAAACAGTTTAGATTGGAAAAACTTGCTTCTCATAATTGTTTGATATACAATATACATATATGGTACATGAGCTCATGGTCACCAAGGAAGGAGTTCGACGCTTCATGCAGGATGTGGCCGGAAATTGAAATTTTGTCAAATCCCTCCTATATATGATAAAGTTTGATATTGATACTGTCTAGTTTAAAACATAAAAGACTATGAATAATATATTTGTAATTCAAAACCTTTTTTACATATGAACACATCCCTTTATGACATCCAATACCTCGCTGATCTGGCATGTAAGACTGCACGTGACTCGATTCCGTGATCGGAAGTGCAACACGTAATTGCACATGCATACCACGCGCATTAACAAACCCCGGCAATATTTCCGGAGGGCGGATCCGATTTGTGTATTAAACAGTCATGCTATCTTGTTATTAGTACCAAAATGAATGAATAAAAAGAATAACACATGTTTAAAATAATAAGATCTTTAACAATAGCCTGAACACGGTTTCTGAATCCAAACAGGTTTAAATGTTCTAGGTTTATAGTAATGACGTAATACCGGAAGGAGTGGGGGCGTTTGCGCATGATATTCGATTACATGAAAATAGGTATCACATTGTTTTATTATCAGTCAAACTGTGATTATTAATTCATTTCAGTACACGTGTTTTTATAATTTCATATTATATGAAGGTTGGAAATGCCAATTGTTTCCCTGTGTGTTAGGCGAGAAAGCGCCGTGCACTTATTATTCTGGAAGCACATATTTTTATTCAAAAATTTACAAAACATGAAATGCACTCAAATTAGGAGGAAAGGTTCATCTGAACTTTTAAAACAAATATGTTATTGGTAAAATGTCTATTTTTGAGGTTATTCCGTAGTTAAGGGTTAAAAATAGTGAAGAGTTATTCGTTTTCGAAGTTTGCAAATTTAGAATATTTTTATTTCCTACGCCATATCAATGTCCATTGTACGTAGTTGTATCTAAGATAATCCTTGTATGTGTATGAGCACAATATGTTTGGTTCATTTTCTTTCCATTCTTCACGTGACATTACCAAGCAGTGATGCAGAATAAATCGAAAAATGGTCAGTTAAATGTTAAGGGATGTCGGCTAAATCAGGAACCTTTGAGACATAAACTTCGCATAATCTGAAAGAAAAAATGTAACATTCAAAGATATATTCAACTATTAACAAATTGTTTTCGACATTTCTTTACCCATCAACCTCTCAAGCGTTAGCATGCCCCTGTTACAAAGTGTCTCTGTCCGATCTTGTCCGTGGTAATATTGGGTGAAAAAGTCTGTTTGCCCTGTGACAATGGACTCTTATCAATAAACTTTCAATTATCTCTGGTGGCGGAGTACCGAAGGGCGTGCACTCGCTCCTACCCTGGAACCCGATAACTGGTAATGAAGACAATATCTGTCTTCCACAATCGGTTCATTGTCAGTTACCAACCCGTCTTTACATTGGTTGAAAACAATAAGTATGTGAGGATATATACCTTGCCCTAGTTTGACCCCTACACCGTGCGACACGAACAAAAATGTCATGAGAAAATATTCGTGAAAGAAGAAGATAACTGTTGTGTAAATTTATGAGTGTTTATTTCAAATAGATCAGGTTATTGTGAGAGCGTTTGGCCCGTACAATTCTGGGGTGGTACACCGGGCTCTTTAACAAGAATACGACTCTATTTAATAATCGTGTCTGACAAATACCTACCGCCTATAATTATCTCGTAGCGGTGTGTGGCTTTACAGAAAACCGTGGTCGTTCAATATCTCATGGTACATGAGGAGTCAATTATTATTGTCTGGTAAAACCTAAATGAAAAGTGAGATAAGTTTACACTCTGTTACAATATGGTCTCCCAGTTGTAGTATAAAAACAGACGCTCTGTTGTAGCATTAACAGTGGAAACCTATTGAAGCATAGAAATGTACACGTTGTTAGGCCACCTGCCGGAAGGACAAGATAACTTATGTAATGTCGCAATGTCCGTTGTCTATCATCCTCCTGTCGTATATTTTTTTCTATATTCCCCCCTCACGAATAGCCAAGAGTTAAATAGTCATGGCATATAAATCGTTGCATGCGCTTATTCCAGTACCAAATGACATCATACATGGCCTCTGTGTTATACATTTAAAAAAAAAACCAACAACATATTTTACCATTTTACATTGAAAATGGTTTAAGGTCATTCATTTCAACAATCGTATAAGCCCTTTCACTCCTGCATGTCAGAGGCTAAATATTCAAGGTCACCGAACAAAAGGTGTTTAAATGTTTAATCGACTTACTTTGTATGAACAAGAGACATGAATATTTAGCCTCTGACATGCA
Source organism: Mizuhopecten yessoensis (assembly GCF_002113885.1). Classification (NCBI taxonomy): domain Eukaryota; kingdom Metazoa; phylum Mollusca; class Bivalvia; order Pectinida; family Pectinidae; genus Mizuhopecten; species Mizuhopecten yessoensis. Next base: position 389,805 of record NW_018408901.1, on the reverse strand, counting down.
GGAGTGAAAGGGCTTATACGTTTGTTGAAATGAATGACCTTAAACCATTTTCAATGTAAAGAGGTAAAATATGTGAAAATAATTTTTAAAAAAAATGTATTACACAGAGGCCTTGTATGGTGTCATTTGGTACTGGAATAAGCGTTGTCGATTGTGTTCAAATAAATGTTGTTGATCTACATTTGAGGTCAGGGACGTCACGTGTGTTGAATTTTTGAAACGGCCTCTACTGTATACTAGTGTCATGATATTAAGCCAGCAGCATTCTGGGATGAAAATTTACAAGTTTGTTCAAATGAATGACCTTGACGCAGATTTAAGGTCACAGGAGCTCAATGTCTTAAACTATAAATGTCTTCTTCTTTAGGTCCATAATGCCTAGAATGGCAACAGGTTCATAGGTAATATGAATGCCAACTGAAAACAGTTCAATGCTTAAGTGACACTCTTCTGCATTTCAGACGCAGAACGTCACATCTTTTTTCTGTTTTAGACATGCATACATGCTAAACCTGGTTTGTTCCATGGTATTGGTAAGACTGCATTTAAAATATCAGTGAATTCTCCAAATACTGCCACATAACGAAAATTTTAGTACCCATTTTCACCTACTCAAATTACCACCGTACCTGTGGTATTTACAGGTAGATAAACATATTTCAATCGGTGGGGAAATTATCACGAATTGTACAGCAAGTAGGGTAAATAGCTTATTGTTATTGGAATATAATTGTATCTGAAAAGGAGATTTAAAATGAAATAAACTAACACTAATTGATCGAAGGACAGGAGCCTTTCATCAAAATACATATCAAATGTTAACATGAAAAATTATATTCTTTTATTATGATAAATGTGTTTCTTTAGAAATCGACATAGGTCTAGATTTTTTTCCTTGTTAGGGGTATATCTTTCGATAAAATCTATTTCAGGGCAGTTAATTTAAGGAGTCTATCATAGCAATACATGTATGTACAAAAAGTGTAGATATGAAAATGTATACTGATCTACACTATACTGCTTTGTTACTGAACGAGACGTCCTTGAGAAATATTGTAAATATTTTAACCCTTTCTTGTATTGGGCATACAGGTATGGAGGTATATACAGGTAAGCTCTACTTGAATTTATTTCAAATACTTTTGAAGTCTTTATGATGGGGATATATTGATTCATAGATAGGTCATTTGGCCGGACGACAATTACAGTTTGTAAAAGGCTAGTGTGCTTAACGTGGGTATTTTAATTCAAATTATTAAACCATTTTTTATCCAAAAACATAAGTTCATTATTTGGGTTATATATATGAAAAAAAGGATTACTCAATTTTGCGAAAAACCGAACAAAACCATTATGTGACTAAAATTCATTTATTTGGACTGCATGGTCAGAGTTTGAGTGGTCAATTGGTCAATGCGCGTTATTGGAGACAAACTGACCACTTCAGCGTCGAATGTTTGGACACGATTTGGATATTTGTTTTAGTCATCTTCCCGATAGCTCTCCGTCTCGCCTTTATAATTCGATACATTCCCCGATAGCCTATGTGTATGGGGCAGTGGAGTGGTCAAGTAAGTGGTAATCCCTCAGTGTCTGCGAGAGATTACGTTCGCTATCTTGACCACACACACCTTTTAACCAATAATCACTCAGACCTATCAGTAGAATATCACCGTCATTCAATTTTCGATTTACTTTATTGCTTTTGGCCGAAAATGATTCATAAGACTAAGATACCCCCCCCCCCCCCCCCCCCCCTC
>NW_018408901.1:348775-388008 GCF_002113885.1 Mizuhopecten yessoensis | reverse complement strand
CCATTAGACTAAAATATCCTCATTAGACTAAGATACCCCCATTAGACTAAGATACACCCCCATTAGACTAAGATACACCCCCATCAGACTTAGATACATCCCCTTTTAGACTAAGATACAACCCACTAAGATACACCCCCATTAGACTAAGATACCCCCATTAGACTAAGATACACCCCCATTAGACTAAGATACACCACCATTAGACTAAGATACACCCATTAGACTAAGATACACCACCATTAGACTAAGATACACCCATTAGACTAAGAAACACACCCATTAGACTAAGAAACACACCCATTAGACTAAGATACCCCCACCCCCTGACAGTTCAATACAAATACTATTTAAAGAAATACATTTCTGCTGCACTAACTACATGTATAATGCAGCAAATGCAGTAACATTATGGTATCCAAAATATAAAGTGTAGCTGTAGTAATATGCTATTATTTCTCAAATGATCTGAGGATATATATTAACGCACTGTACACAGATGGATGTATTTAGCAAGGTGACATAGGGCCAGTGTTTAGAATTTCTGTTGCATTGATTATAACGTGGCATATCCAGAAATATAGTCTTTAAACATAATAGGTTGCTGTTGTAATATTCTGTTATTTCTTAACGGATCTCGCACCGTTTACATGCGTATGTATTTCGTAAGGTGACATACATGACCAGTAAAGTCAGAATTTCTATTGTACTCATTGTGACACGGTATATGCAGAAATATTGAATACAAAATGTGATAAACGTCTGTTCCCGTTGTGTGTCGTAATGTGCTTTTGATGTTTGACTTGGTCCGATGATTTATATATAGTAACATACTGTTTACATGTTGATGTATTTGGTAAGGTGACATAGGACCAGCATTTTGCCCTTGTTAATGCATCTTCAATTTTTACTGCACTTGTTAAATTATGAATTGGTATATATGCATTGTATATCGCATAAGAATGTCATTTGTATTGCAAGATAGAGCACTTCAGAAAATGTCTTGTAAAAATGATATAATGTTCAAAGACAAATATGGTCTTCTGTGCCCTTTGCAGGCCGTAAGTTGAGTTTTTGCACGACTTGATTGTAGTTGTGAAGATAAACTAATTGAATCATCGTACCTACCTAACATATTTTACAGGCGCCTCTTTGTACCTTTTCATGTCTTACCTCCTTCTAGATAACAATATGAATTTTTATTATTTCTAATGCAAAGTGCATGAAAAATTGCGCGAGAGCATTGGCGGTCGACTGATTATTAATTTTAAGACATAATTCCAATAAATTCTAGCAAAATATAGGACAAATATGCTTCAAACTCGAGTTCTCCATTGATCGAAACATTGCATAACAGTTAACTCCCTTCGTACGAATTTCAAATGAGATCTTGTCAAGGAGTGTATTGTTTGGTGGTATGATAATCTTAGTGATTGAAAAACGATTTGGATGCAACGTAAAGTTGTATTGTATTTCATTGAAACAGAAGTCACGTACATTGTATTTCATTGAAACAGAAGTCACGTACATTGTATTTCCGCAACTTTATTATAATTGATCTGTATGGTAGTTTTATTAAGATTTAATGATTTCATGACCGTATTCTACTTAAAACCTGAATAGATTGTTAAAGGACGAACATGTTTGGGCGAGTGTGTGATGTTGATCCGTAGGGTTGGTTCTAGACGAATCTTCTTCTTCCTGACTTCATCAAATTATTGAAGAAGGCGCACTCATCGCGCGCGAGACAACCCGCGTGATACCGCCCTCTAGGAGGGTAATGAGTACAAGTGCTCTGTCTAAATTTCGTAGCGTCCCCTTTTCTTAAATCGACTCTATTAAGTCTACAATTAGTGCTTCACATCTCTCACACGTAATTAGACTGAGTCTGCATGATAGCGACATCACGTTCGAGGGAGTGAAAAACGCTTCTAAACTTTTTTAATTGGATGGCGTGATTACAACATGGAGGGCGCGTGGATCTTCAATAATGGCATAATGTATACAATTTATCAAACGTGGGTTGTGTTTACACGTCGGCGGAAGTAAATATTTTCTCTCCTAATTGTATTATGAAAGTTTGAGTTCATTCGTATTGTTCGATACCGTTCCATTAAATATAAGCATATGTATATAGACTTGTTTACAACAACCAACATGTATGCATACACAAAGTTTATTTAATTTAGAAAGATTGGAATTTTATTTTGCCTTTGTTCGGCACGTGGTTGCGGAACACGTATACCCACTGCAGTGGTAGAAATTACTTTATACTTAAGAAATTTATCGCAAAGCTATTTCCTCCCTTTCTTTCATTTTAGAAAATAAAGAAAACCACACGTTTACCATACATATATGTATATGTACACATCCCACTCAGATACTTCTATGTGTGTCCTACGTTAATTCTGTCCTTAGAATTTCGACTCCATCATGTTACGGCAGCCCTGTCCTGTAGTCGACATCGCAAACAAGCACGAGCAGTATCCAGTCACGTGTTTCCCGCTTACATATCATTAAGAAAACCAGTAGCAATTTATTGATATTGCAGAACAAAATTCACGAGGGCAAAAAAACAGAAATCCCGTTATTTTTGTTTTAACAGAAACATGCAGAACAGTTTTTCAAATATATTTATACAACAATCAGTAAATTATTTCATGGTTGTGTTTCACATGGCTTATTTTGTGAGGAGTTGAAATCGCGACAAGAAAGCAAGGCAGTCCGGCTTAAAACCCACGATCTACCACGCCATATTGTCTACGCGATATATATTCTTGAAATATGGAAAATTTGGATGATCGCTATTGCGGAATTACATTATATTCATTTTGCATAAAGTAACGAGAGAGAATATTTTTTAGACTCAAGTTGAATTAACAACACACACCAGCGTCCGTAACTCGATATCTCTATTTATCTAACAATCCGGAATATTATTCTTTCATTTTCAGGGAGAAATTCTGAAGGGTTCGAAATGTGGTTCAGGATGAAATGTTTTACTAGATGCCGAAGTATAAAATGGGGGTTGGGTGGGGGTGGGGTGGGGGGCACGGGTGCTACACAGTTTGTGCATAAGCACAGCACAAACCCATAGGCATATGTTACATGTACAGAATTCTCGTGACACAATATATAGATAAAGGATGTTTTTTCAAAAAAATGTCCAAACGCAAAATAGAGCAAAATTAGCCTCCAACACATACGCAGGCATGAGCTCATGTGGAGGCATTAGCAAGTCGATATAGGACCAGTAGTTAGCATATGATAAGGCATCCTCGATATCCAGGTGTGAGCGTAACCCCTGGATATCGAGGATGATGATAAGGTCGCTTGTGCAAATTTCTCATATCGTATTTATAAATTGTATGTTGTGTATGTAGTGTATATCTATAAATAATAAGATGCCTTAAGATAAAAGCTTATGCTAGGTAGTGCATCATATGAAATATTTGAAAATTTATTAATAATTAGTTTCACATTTTGGATGTCTTTCTCTTCTACCGCTTTTCTTCGTGTCTCTTAATATGACACGCGTCTCATTTCACTACCATGTGACCTTATACGACGATGTGTGTTTTCTAGCTTTCTGCGTTTGTGCTGTTTCTGATATATCTCAGTCGTATTTACTTTGACAAGTTTCTGTTCCCTTACAGTTGTTTCTGACATGTTTTCTGCCACTAGATATAATTTCTTACATATATGCATCCTGACCGGATTTTTTGCTGACGTGTACCTATCCTCTATTATAACTGTTTTCGTGACGTAGGTCTGTCTTCTTAGTTATTTTTTCTGACGTATTTTTGTTATCTAGCCGTTGTTTTCATTTTGTAGGCATACTATAGCCGTTGTTTCTGACGAGTCTTGTGTAGCTTTTGTTTTTGACGAGAAGGCATTCAATAAACGCTTTTTGCGACACATATTGGTCATCTTACTGTTGTTTTCGACATGTGCCATTTATAACCGGTTGTGTGTGACGTGTCTCTGTTGTCTGACTGTTGTTTCGTACGTATGTCATCTTACCGTTGTTTCAGACTTGTTTGCTTCCTTTAACTGTCAGAGTGTCCTCTAACCGTTGTTTACGATATATATACATCGCCGAAGAGTTGTATGCATCATCCTCTTACCGTCGTTTCTGTTGCTCATCCAATAAAAAGCCGTTGTTTCCAATGTTTATTTGTCTTCTAGTGGTTGATTCTGGCCTGTTCCGTCATCTTACTTTGGCTGATGATCCTGTAACGGTATTCGAACACGTATCCCATGGTGCTAAGCCTTATCCGACCACAGTGTTACATTTGTTGCCTGTAGGCTGCCCTACTTACCTGATGTTTCCCATGTAGAGGCAGGCCAGGCACGAACAAACACACTGTGTGCTTAAACGCCGGTACTGGGGACAGATCTAACCGCAAATATGCCCCGAATTAAAATGGAATAATAGGTATACCTTTATACCTACACGGTGTACCCGTATATACTTACTTACATACCCCTGGTCCTGGGAGCGCTCTGGATAAGGCTGTCCTCAAAAGCTATACAAAATCTGACATGAGTGGTAATTCGACTTTCAAACCATACAAACCCATAACCGATATCTTTACAAGAGCTCTTGTCTAGGATAGTCAAGACGTCCGAGATCAGGAAGTCGATGATACTTTCGTTTCCCTTGTTTAGGACAGTCATTAATCAAAGAGATCGATTTGAATGACGACGCAGACAAATCAAGGAAAATTTGGTTTTCTGTATGATTTAGTGTATTATTTATATTTAATAGTTAAATTTGACAATGAAACAGAATATAATTGTTTGGTCTGATTTTGTCAATAATTGTGTATGGTGCATACTGGTTCGCTTCATAAGACACGTTCGGCATGGGGGTTGCTATTCCGATATCGGGAATCGCTCGAGTCTTTCCGTTAGCTTTCATGTACAGGGTTGCATCGAATCTGTAATATATTTGTATTGGCTACAAACAAAAACAAAATAGATGAACATTTCCAAAATCCTTGTAATGGGTAAATATAAAAGAAATAAAATAAAAAATCTCAAGTAGCTCTCTAGCGCTTTCACCTCTTTAGAGGTTCACCATTGGACGAGCTTATAATTATATCAATTCACCGTTTTTCAGTACAGAAAATGAGACTACGTTTAATCTTAAGGTAATAGGTTTGTGTCACCATTTCTCATTAGAAAATCTTCAAATATTGTGGTTATATTGCTTTGAAGTTAAGATTTTTTTCTGCCACAAAAAAAAGGAATAAGTTAATTTTAAGAATTTTAAATGGAAATTTATGTAAAAAGGAGTGAATTTTGAAAACAAATGAAAGATACATTTTTTTACAAAATAATGTCAATAAAAATGGTACTGCCATAAATTAGTATTGCATTAATGTATATCAATTTAATAAATGCTGAAATTGTGTAAAATAAATTATCTATAAACGATTAAAAATTGACATTTTATAATAAAATCATATACACATAGTAATTGCATGTAAGAGTTATCTTTCTTGAAAAACTTCATATAACCGATTTCCTGAGGTACAGAAAAATGGACACATGTGACTCATTGATAAAAATAAACAATTGAATGAATGCATGGATTGCTTTGAAATACTTTAATATTGAAATAACACACTGTTCTGTCAATAATAAGCATAAAACATTCATCAGTTTAAGATTAAACATTAGAATATGCGGAAATTGTGATATTGCCTTCCGACATTGGATTTTCAACCAGGGATGTACTTCCTATTTCCGTTTATCAATACACTCATTTGACCTTAAAACGGAATACGGAATTCTGTTTAAAACCTTGCTGACTGTGACTTTTTTTAAACTTCTTTCTTCCTTATCGTCTACTACACACCTACACTTCCACATGTAAATATTTGAACGATCGAGGATTGACAGTTGTATGGTTAACTACAGATAAAATAATTGATCCCGTTATATTTCTGTTTCAACGATAATACGCTTAACTTTGTTTATTTTAAGGCTGTGTCATTTTAAGTAATGTTTGTTTTATAGTAATATAATATTGTTATCCTTTTTTCGATGATAAATTGTCTCGTATCGCAAACAAATATCGATATATCGCAATACTTGTACATCGACAAATATTAATGTATCGTGATATAAGGAAAATATCGATAAGTCACGATACATGAACATATATCGATATATCACGATACACGAACACATATCGATATATCACGATACATAAACAAATATAGATATATCACGACACATGAACAATTATCGATCATCATGATGCATGAGCAAATATCGATATATAGTGATGTACTTCTCTTAGCGTATTAAATTACCCCATTCGAATCTTGTCTTCAAAAGGATTGCCTAGGGTTTTGAGATAGGTAAAGTATACTTCTTTTGATCTTACATGTTTATTTCTAAATAGGTGAGATCTCACAAAGACCTACATGAGTAGAGATTTTCAAAATATTTTTATTTGATTATGTGACCTTGAGGTTCTTAAAGGTCAAAACTATGTTAAAGAAAGGTTAAATCAGACAGTAGCGACTTGTCTGGATAAGTATCGGAAACCAGCAGACGTACACATAGAACTGTTTTCTTTTTAAAAAATAAAATATGTAATTGAAATATGTCGGCGCACAACCGTGTAATTACTTATGTCTCTGAATATCTTATCTGTAAACACGAATTTCTGTTCTCAGAATAGATCCATATAAAACCCATCAATAGATTTTATGAATGAAATAAAATGTGGTATTCAGGCAAGACAAACTTCAAACGATCTGTCACACAGAGCACGTCGTAGCGTACACTAAACCAATATGTGAATGGAAAATAATAACGATAAAAATGCAACCCAGACAGTCTACAACAGCGAATAAGTTTAAATAAACTTTATTTAAATAACGGATGTAGATATACGCTCTACCGAAAATATCACTACTCTTTCTGAGTTCTAATTTGAAATATTTCAATTTACTGTCACAATTGTTTTTCTACCTCGCGGTCATATGTATATATTACTATCTTTGTTTTAAGAGAGAAGATGAACTTGAAGTTTTTCTTAAATATGTGTCAATTTAAATATACTTAAATCGAATTTTCGTAGAACCAATGTGGGCTTATGCCGTACAGCAGCGTCCATCCTCCGTCCGTGTCCATCGTTCCGCTCTGTCCATCGTCCGTGTCCATCGTCCGTGTCCATCGTTCCGCTCTGTCCATCGTCCGTGTCCATCGTCCGTCCGTGTCCATCGTTCCGCTCTGTCCATCGTCTGGCCGTGTCCATCGTTCCGCTCTAGATCTGTCCATCCTCCGTCCATGTCCATCGTTCCGGTCTGTCCATCGTCCATGTCTATCGTCCGGCCGTGTCCATCGTTCCATTCTGTCCATCGTCTGGCCGTGTCCATCGTTCCGCTCTGTCCATCGTCCGGTCGTGTCCATCTTCCGGCCGTGCCCATCGCCTGTTCGTCCGTTTGTCCGTCAACAGTGCTTTACATTCAATAGCTATTGAAGATTTAAATTTTTACAGATGATGGGGCTGAGGAGCGGGACCAAAAGGGTCGATATCGGACATAATGCTTTAAAAAAACTTCTTCTCCGGAACTTTGTGTTGGATAACAACCGTTAATGGTTAGAAAAAAATCCCATGTGATGACTCCCACTTTATAACCATATATGTAAAACCACTGGACACGAGGAGACAATATGTACTCATGACTTGCATTTTGAGTTTAGTCCTTTGGCCATAACTTAAAAATGGTTCAGATTCCACACTTAAACGTAACATGTTTTCTGGGCACGAACATATTAACACTTTGTTTAGTAATTGTCTCACCCGTGTCCTGGCCCACCCCTCGAAACTCATTTACAAGATAACTTTATATGATATAATTTTTACGATGATTGCTATAATATTGAGGTGAGCTTGACAATCAAATACTAAACAAAAAAGTGTGAGATCAGATTCCCTTTTTTCCATCATGGTATCAGTCTCCTATTTGTACCTACCACTGCCACGGTATGTGTAAAGTATTTTCATTAAACCACAAATAAATATATCATGATTTAAAAAAAAAAATCCTTTTTACTAAATATCTTTGTTTGTGAAAATAACGTTATTTGATGACATCATTCGTCGAAAAAATGTACCACTGAGCAATATCCTTGAAATTGAGAACTCTCTTAAAGTAAAATAGGATACTTAGAAGTCGATGTTTGCGTCATTTCCCCGTGATTTTCAATGATAAAATCACAACCGGATTTAAAAAAAAAAAAAAAAAGCTTCTTGAAGATATCGTTTTATAAACAGGTGTGAAATACGTAGATAATATTGAATATCTAAACAGTTTAATCGCATAACTGACCAATTTCGTCATTTATTGTTAAACTGTTCTATTTATAGTGTTATTCAAGGATATAAAGTACCTTTTTTCTTACAATGCCTACACCTGATTATAAAGTTACGCATTACGTTTTAAATAAAACAATCCCCCGATATCCTTGATATCGAATGTATTCGTTACCAGCCGTCAATTACTAGTAAACCAAGTTTCGGTACACCTTTTGGGGTTTTACACTTATAAAAGGAAGTACTATAGCCAGAAAATTGATTGTTGTAACAAATACATTTTACGTGGGTTAAAAATACTAAATATATATTCTCTTCAAAGGAGAACGGAAACAATTAGATCGTGTAGTAACTTCCTGTCGACGGTAAAAAGGTAGAGTTTGCAGCCAGGATATCCATGCGCCTGGTTCGGGCCGTCATCTACTCCATGCTTTGTATAGCGTAGAGAGAATTTACGATCCGGTGAGAACAAGGTAAAAGTCGTGTTATACAGACGAACGGCAACTCAGGACAACAAATGGATAACATTTCTTGTATTTAACCGGTAGATATAAAAAAAAGTACACAAGAACAGATTGTCTTTTGACCGGATGACAAGATGATTGTAAAATTCCGCGACCGTTAAGAATGCTTTTGAACATATATGGTTGTAACGACGGTTTTTAAACCCGGGCAGAAGCACATTACTTGTGTAATGTCTGCTTAATAAATTGTTTTCATTCATAAGAATCGCCTGTTTACCTTGCCCCATCGGTTGCCCTCAGTGACATTACCAGCCGCTGTTAAATTCATAGCGTGCCCCACATACGTATACGACCTGCCCTCGCTGGAGATTTGTTCATAGTCGGCAAAATCATCATGCATTTTTACTGCATGTGAAAACAAATACGTCTGATGAACTAAAACCATTTAAATGTCTAACTAACATTCAGTTTTATCCCGAAACATGAAAAGTCTGCAAACGTTTTTAATAACGACGAAAGTTAACAATTAGATCAGATTTACTCGAATAGAAACGTTTTACAAACTCTATATTTCATTCATCGATAGTAACATTTCAAAAGCCTAGTTAGCATACCTTGATTTTTTTATGACTATAAAACTGATGTTTTAAATGTATGGAAGGAAGTTTGCATATAATAAATGCCTTCAAACTTCAATTTCATATAAAGCTAACAAGGCCGGGGACAGTGCCCGTCTATAATGATTCTGTTGTAGTATATGTATTAATTAGCGAATTAGGTATAATAAGAATCCATAATATATTCATAAATCCAAATATACATGTAGCTGGATTAAAGAAGATCAAAAATTATAATAAAGGAATTTGAACTTGATGTTTCCTGATCTAATAAAGGTTGACACAGCTGGAGTCCAATACACGGTGTGATCGAGGAGACACCGTTGTCGAACATCTGTGTATACAGGTCACCTGCTCCAGTGGACAGAAGTTTGATATCGTATATACGGCTATAAATAAACCAATCTTATTGTGTATTTTAGAAGTCATGATCAATCAAACCTGAAACTTTGGGGGGTTCGAACTTTGAAAATAACAAATTCAAAAGTTCAAATTTCTTTCATATGTTATTTTAAACATACATTTTTTAACTTGATATAAGTCTTTTTTATTACATTAAAGATTAAGAAAAAAATCAAACGAATTGGAACAAGCGTAATAGTTTGCCAATAAAAAATACTTGAAAAGAAAATTTAATAAACGTTAAAACCATATGTAGCGTTTATGATTGTAGTGATCAGTTGACATTTCACGGATGAGTTGTTACACGTGTTTAACTACGCGTGTCACCAAATGTACAATTATGAATCGTACTTTTAAGAAAAAATATTTCAAATTCTGACGACAGCTGTGACTTTTGAAAGGACATTTAAGAAAGATGAAAGAACACTCTAGGTATATAAACGAGTCCCTACAGGGGGGAATATAGGTCCGGGTTCGAGAGAGATAGTCGGGACACAGACAGGATTCATCCATATCACTTTATCTGTTAAAACCTATTATACAAGTTAGAGACAATGCTTTACATATTTTAGACATCGTAGTTACATTTGTAAGAAACCCAACAGGATATGCATGGAAAATTGAGCAGACATTTTGGCAGTACACAAAGAAAACTATGTCCAAAAGTCCCCAAAGCTCCATGTACGTTTATTTTATGACTCTATTGTTCTCTTTTGTTTATTTGTTTATTTTTTGTGTACTTTATGGTGGTATAACGGCCGTAAACATACTTACTGTATATAGTCTTCATTCTGGAATGTCGTTCACATTTTACCTCTCAGGCGTTGCAAAATACACCAAGGCCTACAAACCGACTTCGGACTTAGATACTGGCTTATTCGTTAAGAGCAAGGAAAACGTTTACCTATCAACCGGCAAATACAAGAAAATTGGATATTGCGGTTATCACCGGAAGTAAACGTTTGTCTTGTACCAGATTTTACATGAAAAGGAAATGTATATTCATTGTTATGACACGAGAAAGGATTGGTGACTCTCTTACGTGCTATGCACGGTCACCGTGCATAAAGCATCGTACTGTATCAATTAACACACAAACGTATAGTACATTAACAAATTATCAAGTGACTTAATATATAAACTTAATCAAACTTATTTGAGTGATAACAGGAGCTAGCATTGGCTACTACAACCATAATTAAAAGTGATCGAAACTTATTGATAATTCTTTTCTTCTTGTTATTGTATCCGGACTCTGTGATGCATATTTGTTCACTATGAAGAACCCGGAAACTAATAAAATGGTTAATTACGTAACATCCTCTATCAACACTAGGATGTCTTTCTAGATGCAACCCTGTCTGAAGTCCTTCTGTCTCGAGCTACGTGCAACATCTTGCCTTGTCAACTTTCTTAATTCGTTCTCTGTTAAAGTGCTAACGTCTATCCTTTTTTCTGTCAAAATGACACTTTCCTTTAAATATGCTTGAATCCTTCCATATTTCAAAAATTCTGCGGTTCTTCAACGGGTGTTGGCTGACGTTCTTCTTAAATCCGTATTATTGCATCCTTTCATCGTAAGCTTTCTGACAATTTTAAGTTGTCAACATTCTGAAGTCGTTTTAAAGACAACAATTTTCTGAAATCATTCTGACGTCCTTCTAAAGTCATTATTCTTACGTCTTTTGTTTAGTTTTAATGTTCTGAGTTTTTACATTGCTAACATTTTGACTTTCGTAGGAGGTCAAATCCTGACAGTCTTCAAAATTGCATGTGATGGCGTCTTTCCAGAGTCGGCATTCTGGCTATTTATGTCCGTGTGAACGTCTCGACGTCCACTCAAGGTTTATAGCTTTTTCTATTACATGTTTTGAAGCGATCATTGTTTCGTAAGCTTTGTGATATAAATCGCTGTTCTTCATGTTTCATTAATAAATTATAGTTACTGAACGCAGTTAGACTTACTGATTAGTAATTTAAATACGTTTATAAATATGTATGTTCTCATACACTGGCCGTGAAAGATACATGCTATCATGCAATTTCAAGTAGAATGCTCGTTAGCTTAAGGAGAATTATTCGTTAAGATTTTACCCAAAATAACCGTCGATTTAATATAACCCTTCACAAATAATAAGTTTATGCCAAAATCTCACCAGTATTTCTCTTAATAACGTTCTGTTACACGAATCCTTTTGAAGTTTCTGTAATAAACATCTTTTGTTTATTGGAATACAAAAAGAATATAGATAAGGAATCGCCACATGTTGTTCAAATACTTGTAGGTATTATTCCTTAATTACTTCCTGTCAGTAAGCATAAGCAAAACACCTTTACATCTGGGGCTTACACCTGTATTTCTATTGTTGCTATACAGGTCTCGGATGGTCCAAGGGAGTTACCAAAATATATATACAGCACGTACTATGGGAAATGATTTAAGAAATCGTGTTTGGTAGACAAAATATCATTGTGCATTTTTCATGAGGATTTTGGATGAATAGAGAACAATTCAAAGTCAAAAAATAAAAAAATAAAAAATGGCCCACCTTCGGCGACATTTAATGCTTATTTACAACACAATACAAATTCACACATTTTTAAATTTGCAGTTTTTGATAATGTGTCGTTTGCAATTACGCTTCATTTAAATGTTTAAAGTCTGGTTCACGTCACCGCAGAGATATTAATTCCGCAAAAAAATAACGTTGTATACAGTAATATGAGCAAAGACGGACATTATGCAAATAACATGACTTTAGGTTCGCCGATATTTTGCCCGAGTGAGCATTTTACCAACATTACAGAGACAATTTGACAAAAAATGTTAATATCTTTAAAATTATCTCCGGTTTTGTGGTTAATAGTCAGATTACTCGTGCTAGCCGAAACCAATCGCCATACCGTCATCGAATATCATTGCTTCATTTTTTTTATATTCTAAATAATTGATAACCCAATTTGATTACTTAGTATCTTTAGATGTAATATAAAGCTTAAAAATTGGCGTCTTATCTTGTATTGACTTGTTTTTAATTCTCCGTTAGAGCGAAGATGATACACAAATTATCCGGGTTAGGGTTTCACAATTATGTATGCACGTGCTCATCTCCGGCCATTGTACAGGTAAAACAGACAGGTACATAAGTCAGCTTTATTATATAAATGTTTGCACATAAATCTAAAAAAGACTTATCAAGTTCAACGGGGTGTAAGCGTGCATACTGTATTAGAGACTCCCGTCGATTTAAACAACAGCTATGACCTTGAGGATACCGCTTAATTGATAACATTTCACCACTTTGACAATGCGTGTCAAAATGAACAAAAAATGCTAAGTAGATGTAATTTCGGTTTACTTACAATGTAAATCTTGACAAATTATCAGTAGAATGTCAAGTTCTAATAAAATGTAAATATAACACGTAGGGGCATTTTAAGAATAATTTTATTAAGTGTGTTTGATCAGCTCGGCGTAAGAGTTAAGTTTTATACTCATTTGTTCGTTTCATCTTAAACCCAGTTAATGGCCCCGACGTAGCGATATACCACAAGAGGTTAAAGCCCTATTAATATGGTCTGAATATAACACGTACGCTGTATAGCAGACGTAAACAACGATTTTCGTTAATATTTGTGTATCCTTTTTTTTAAATTTCTGTCCTACGAATAACTTAAAGTCACCAAACCTCATGGCATACGGCCAGGGAAATACCTCAGCTATTCGTTAAACCACTCGTTCTACAAAGAAAACTACGTTACACAGGTGCTGTTATCGTAATGTTTTTCATCGCATCGAACACCGTCTTTCATGTTGCCATTATGTTACAAATTGTGCTGTTTTAATTACTTTATAAGCTCAGCTGGTGCGTCGTCCGGCCGTCCGTTCGTCAATTTCGAAAAGCTTTTTCCGAGTCGCCGAACAGAATTTCACAAAATTTGCTGGAAGCATTCTTAGGTTATGGGGATTTATAAATGGGGGGTCTGACCCTGGCGGACCGAAGGGCACTGCCAAAAAGTGTTAATGAGGCCATGTTGCTTAAAGCAACTTCATTTTCTCTGGAGCTACATTTGTGCGATGGATGAAACCCGTATTAGGTCGGAAGTTGATAGTTATTAATGCATACTCGAATGAACATAGCTTAGAAACTTATTTTTTTATTTTGTTTTGTACAGTTTTGGATCAGAGACAAATCACAAACATATTATACACGTAAATATGTTTTCAGCAATTTTGACTTTTACGTATTTCACAATCTCAATAGATAATCTAGAAATGAGCTTGATCTGTTCATGACGTCATCATATACATAATTATGGTGATACTTAATGATATGTTTGCCGACTCAATGACTTGAAATCGAACCATTTTATCTTATTTAATAAGGCGAATATGTTGAATTCTTTGAATTTAAAGCAAATTAAGCAAATTCCATACGGTGAAATTGACTTCCCCTGAAGAATACCCGATATATGCAATTTCGTGTATGACCCTTTTCACTGGTCTAATATTCCAATATTTGTCAGTTTGGTTTAAAGGTCGTGAGGGTTATTTATTATTTATGACACACAGTTCAGTCCTTTATAAAAGAAGACTGCCATGAGGTAATAGAAATGCTTTTATAAGTAGTTAAACCAATATGGCGCACCGCCGACTTTAACTTGAATGGTAGCGGCACGCGACGAAAACTGTCCTGCTATCTATTTAAAGTGTACATACTTAAATTGGTTTCTAGCGAAGTTATTAAAACAACTTTACCGAACAATCTAGCTGTGTTTTCATTCCTATTTTGACATTAACAATCTTAAATAGCAAAAATTATGTATTATCAACATTCAGATATGAGCAAACACGAGTAATAGAAAAATTGTCAGAAATATCAAACTACTCATATCAGTTACAGTACAAATATTTTTGAGACAATTTATTGCAATTTTCTAAAATCCATTCAGTTATTCAGGTTTGCCACGTGGCAGTGACATTTAAGTCGACGTTTTATTTACAGTTAGGAATTTGAGACAAATATTTATCAATGCGTCAGGATCGGGCGATATTTGCTGAAGTGTCCAAGAGCCATTTAGCTGATGTCAGACTATCAAATCAGGCTTACATTGTCGGGGGGATCAAAGGGCCAATTCCGACAAGGTGTTTACCTGTCTAACTACTTTGAAATTCCTTTATATTACAATTAAAATGTTGTCTTTAATTAAGTCAAGACACGCGAGTCTAAAATCATGACCAAAATCGACAGGTGACAAATTTAACAAACACCACTGGTTAGGAAGGGGTCTCAAAGAGCTCTCGTTTTAAGCATTGCGCTGTTTTAGTTGGCTTTCGTAGTCAAAATGAATGCAAAAGGGAAAGTTATATTCCAGCAAATGCTAGCAATGCCATACATTTGTCAGCTGCTGACTGATAATAGCAGGCCTTGTGTAGTTGTCATATTTATAGCGCATGAAACTTGCTCAATTATACCGGAACGGCTTAGATGCTATGTCGGTCGTGCGTGTTATGAACGACACAATTCTATATACCGAACCTGCATGTGTCCCTGAAAAAGTGGTACCATAGTGAAGTTGAGAACATTACAAAGTATTTCTTTGTCTATTGCTAAAGTGGTAGAAGATCTATGGAAGTAAAAGTATATGATTTTACTAGACAAACCCTAAATGCACTTGTCAACACTTATGTCTTTACAATTGACTCCACGTCATTTCTATATTGTTGTTCAATCTTGTCGAAAATGCAATTTATGGATTCGCCAACTAACGATACATGCGGCCTCGCAGTAAAACGTTCCTTACAACACACAAAACTCGAATACCAAATCTGATAAGACATACCGCTGTACGATTTCAAATTATCATTTTTTCGAAATTATCAAAATAAATTGTCCTCTGATCTGAACGAGTTTAGTATGTTTTTTCATGTAAATGCAACTTTCCTTCAGCTTCATATTATATCGGTTATCCGCCGAGAACCCCTTAACTATGTCTTATGCCACCTGAACGTAAATATGTGTCTACGCCATTAAAACAGTGAAAATATGTACGTCCTACATATTGTGCCTCTTATATGTACTTACACAGGGAGCCACCTGCTAGACTGAACACAGCACCACTCGCTTACAAGGTCATGGTCAGGTCACAGTCACTGAAATAACATTTAGTCATAATAAACTTGTTTAAAGGTCGTGAATACTTGATATAAATATTGTACGCAGCTCAAGAGTGCTTACTAGTTTTTCTTTTATTGAATGATGTGAGAGCGCTTTTGCGTTCTGCGGTTAGGAACCCGTATTGTGTTAATAAAGGATAACAAGAGGCCCATTGGCCTTAACGGTCACCTGATTTATGTAAAAACTGATGTTATCGATGTTGCCAAATGAAAAAGAACTCATTTTGCAACAAAGGTAACTTAAACTACATGTAATGCAAAAGTAGTGTGAAAGATGTACTATGTACAAATAGTGGTTCTGTCAGTCAGCTGAATTTTGGTAGAGCACCTTAAGACCCTTCCATCTATGAAGAGTATTTGATTCTACCATAGCTGTATCTTGAGAAGAAGATTTTTTGAAATTTTAGTCAAATTGACCCTTTCTGGCCCCGCCCCTCAGGCCCCTGGGGGTCAGTCAGGGATGATATGTGCATATCATCAAACTGCTATCCAATACTGATAATGCTAACCAAGTTAGAATTAATTCCAATGGAAATTAAACAAATGCTGGTCCAAAATGTAATTTCCCTATATAAACTATAGTAAAGTTTATCCCCTCCCCAGGGGGAAACGTGATACCACAGGGTCATGAAATTCACTATTTTGGTAAAGCACATTAAGACCCTTCCATCAATAAAGAGTATTTGATTTTAGTCAATTTGACCATTTTTGGCCCCGCCCCTCAGGCCCCTGGGGGCTGGGGACTATATAATTCACAATTGTGGTTGACCTTTGGTCATTGAAGATTTCTACAATATTTCATTGAAATTGGTTTAGGGGTTTTGGAGAAGAAGTCGAAAATGTAAATTGTTTACGGACGCACAACGCCGGACAAAAGGCGATCGCAATAGGTCACTAGAAACTTTGTCGCAGGTGACCTAAAAAGTTATCTTGAATCTGATATAAGAAATGATACGTCATTGTTTTTAAACAAAAAACAATTGTTTATCCATTTATATTAGACATTGCAACCACTATTTAACACTGAAATAAATTAATTCTGAAGCTATGTGTGAGCTAATGCAATGTTAGTGAGTACGATTAACCTTGACACTACTCTGGAGTACACATCCAACTTATGCTCACTGTCAAGAAATGTTATTGTATAAATTGCATACATTGAATTTGATCCTAATATAATGAAGCGATTTCACAGGATGACGAGACAAATTTTATTCATCATGAAATAAAAAAATAATTGTAGAATTTCCGATTTCATTCTTATATTTCTTAATTAAACAAAAAATGATATTAGAATGTTTGAAACACGTTTGAAGGTAGTGTGTTTTAAAGTTATCCGGTACATTTGAATACCAACCTTGATCTCTATTACATAAATGAGTCATCAAAAATGGTGCGTGCTTCTTGCTATTTTTTATTTTGATCCTTCAGAATGTGTAAGATAAAGTTTAAAAAACATCACTTAGCTCACATTTATCTATTATTTTTGTTGTTTTAACTTGATCCAGATAATGATACACAGTCCAAAACATGTCTTTGTCTGTTAGGTAAATAAATCGGGGTGGTGACCCGAATTGAAGGGTTGTAGATATTACTCCGATATTGTCATTAGGGTTGAACCTACTCTTAAGAATTGGATAAAGTCCATGGTGGATAAAAAATACTTTTTTTCTACTTATATTTCAACTACTTATCAAATCATATTTAAATTGTATTGGACACACGAGTGCGATAGCAATCTTTTTCTACAGACAATATGCGCGTATGTCGACCAAAGCGGGATATGTATTGTGATACAATGATTTGTTGACAGGGATTTTTTAACCCGTATTATATCAAGATATACTTTTTTTCATAATGAACTTGGGCCAATTCGAAATCACTGGTCTAGATGACCGATTCTAGTCGAATAAGGCTGGAGACACTTAAGTTATTTAAAGAGCCACATCATTCATGTTTTAATGCGACATTTTGTGATCACGTTTTGTATTTGAGAAACAAACATTTCTGTTATATTTTTGAGAAAAATGCAACATTTTTAATCAAACAGAATTCATTAATTATCTGTTTTCGAAAATATTACAGTGCTTAACTTGAGTTATCTTTCCCACGTTCCATATGGAAAAACATCATTATCTCAAACACGCTTCACCTAAATCTTACGGACGCTTGTGCCGCAATTGCGAGTGATCTTTGTTCTAAATAGCCAAAGATACATACGACTCCATTCATAAGATAACTGTATTGAAAATTCCTACGGTTATTTTTAAAACAAAGAGCGTAATGGGGTGTTAATTAACAAAACACAAAATGTCTGTCCAGCTACAATACCAATTGTGCGGTAATAGTGCAAACCTATGTTTAGCCAAATGTTGCTTCTGCCAAATGCTACTTAAAATTGGAAGACAAGGAAATGTGAAAAAGACACCTGCTGTAAATGCATAGCAGGTTATATGTGATACCGCCTCATGTTTATCGTTAAAACAATATTTAACACAAGATAAACAAGAAAATAATGTATCCTACGGCATGATCACACGAGGAGACTTTCTGAAATGTTTTTCCCGAAGATGGAAATCGATGTGTTGTTCCCTTTGTACCTATATCTTTTCTGTTTCGTTTTATGTTCTTTCTCTTCCCTTTCGGATGGCGTCTACCAACAACCTTCTTAGTCTGCTTTTAGATCGGGACCGAATTAGATGCCATGCTGTTCATGCTTGTGACATTTCGATAAGATGTTACTTTTGGAATTGCAAATGAGCAGCTTATCATCCGTCGTCCCCGTCTTCACCATCATAATTGTTCGTAACACATGAAAATCACGAGCAGGCGAACACCCTGTAGAAAGCCCGTAAAACATCATTAAACCTGTTGTTGAGTTCTCCCATGTCTGATGGCTCCCATCAGACACTGCCTCTAGCAGTGAATAACAGTATAAATGATAGTATCTAGTACTTTAGAATGGCTACCTGCTCTGGATTTTCCCAATTTTTCGCTAGGCTTCGGTTCGAAATTACAATAAAATTATCCTGAGCGAATCTCACAGAGACATAGTACTAAATCAGATACTTCAGTCTGCTGGGTAAACCTTTACTGTTTTCACCCATATGAGTACACTTGCAGCAAGCCAGTCAGCATCCCGTATGGTATCATGTGACACACGGAATGAAATGCTTAAAACATGTTTTATAAATATAAATAACTATAAAATCAGATATTTTCTTGGGACCCAAGTTTCGTGATTTTCCGACAAAATACCGTTTCGTTGAATTGCTTTGTGTGAAACTTTTAATTACTTCGTTGATCTATTAATTCGTGGATGAAGAAGAGTAGATTACCCTTGAAATCAACGAAATTAAAAACCCAACGAAAATTTGTGATTTCACAGTATCTATTTGATCTGTTTTGTCTGACGAAAATAAAGAATAAAGTATATTTTCCTTTTGAATACCCCTTCTTCTTTTCAAGATACAAGTTATCGGGGCAAATACATTAGCTAGCATTTTGTTGTTAGAGATACTTGATTGTACACTTGTACGTTTGATAGAGTAAATATCTTTATAACGATGAAACGATGGCAATCATGAAGAAACAAATTTCAAAATGATAATATAATTAGGTCATTATGAAAATACTGAAGTCTTAACATGTTCGTACTCTTTACTAAATAGAAAACCTGTTTCTCTATTAAGCAGCTCTTTTGTATTTCGTGTGTTTTTACGGTTCCAAACCAGCGGAAGAAAACACCTTGAAGTATTATATAATAACGCTAACTAATCCAGTTGATTAAGAAATTACTTGGTTATATTATATGTTCATTATTGAGGTTTCATGGACAGTTTTCGACGATAATTGGCCATTATTTGTCCTATTATATCTCTCTCCCGAGTGCTGGTGGGTTTGATATATGTATATGTGGTGAGATCCTGTGATGGTGGCTCCCCATATCTCCACCCCAATCAATGTAAATGTATTTTGGAGTGAGTGCTACGTTTTCTGAGAGTTCAGCAGCACTTTACTCAGATGACTAACTTTACACTTAGTTCGTATTGGCAATGTACATTATATATCAGAGGCCAACTACCGTTAAATAGCCTCAGCCATTACCCCCTTCCCTATTCCCGCGTTTGTTCTGTAGTTCATATTACTTCATTCCTGTAGCTAGTGTGGAAATAATTGATTATGAAGCAGGTAACAAATGTACATAAGTGTCATGACACTTGGTTTTGTTTCCTTTTCTATTTCATATAATGTACAATCTGAATTTCGATGTATTGTCAAACAATTTTAATAAAACAAAGTTTAAACCAAATAGTCTTGAATTCCGTCCAAATTTCAGCCTTAGATATCCTGAATATTTCTTTCGAAAATATAACTGTTAGAAAGAAAATGAGAGTTTATACGCATACAAATATCTTCAACACCACATTTTAGTATTTCTTTTAAAATAAATCCTGACTTTGAATAATAACGCTAGAACAGTACTTTATTGTCATTAAAGTTCTTTGGCCAGATGTACAAAACGTCAAATATTGAAAATCAATAAATCTTATCGAATTGCCCAAAATATATCTTAAATACGAGTCATTACCATCTTTCAATAAAGCATGACCCATAAATAAATTTAATTAATATCAACAGTAGCAAAATTGGACAGGCCTTTTTTTTTAAGTAGTAAAGTACGAAAGTTATCGCGGAAATGTAGGAAAGGTTTCAAATTGATGAAAGTCGAAGTTGAAGACTTAACGAAGGCCAGAGGGGAACGGTATTCGCCTATCATACGTAGTATTTTATAAAGAGAATTCTGCAGTCGTTTCCATTTGTTGTTGAGTTTATGGAACTTGTCACAAAACTGTCCTTTTATCTCTGCTGAGAAAGATGGATCAATAAATCTATACTCGTTCTATTGAAATTGAAATTCGTAAAAGGATCACATACTTATAAAGATTATAAGTTCTATTTTTTAACTCAAACTATTATTCCTTAAATATTTATATATAATATTCTTATCATGCATATGCATACTCTGTTATGGTTATAAAACAGTGGAATGTTAGTAAAATAACTTAAACCAGCAGGGGACATCCTGACACTTTAGAAACTAGACCATATCCAAGGTTGTTGGGATTTTCAATCGCCCATACGTAGATCATGTGTAACACGAGAATCGTTCTGACGTCATAACCACGTCACAGTGGCTAGCCCATCTGTCCAATGGCCTACTATTAGAAAATACTGGCTGCTACTATTATTAGATCATCTGAATATATATATATCTGCCTGTCAAAATTACAATGTATTGTTCTAATTTGTATTGGTCAGTTAAATATAAAATTTGTAACTGATATTCAAAGTAGTGTTAAGCAATTAATCTTGGAGTTTGCCAAATGTATGTCTAAACTCTTTGGACAGTGTTGTGTGTAGCTTTTTTTATATATATATATGGACTACGTTCATCATTCATACTTTATTCTACTATAAATACATTCTGGTTCTTTTTTGCCTTGTCAATTACTAAATCAAAACCATGACGACACATAGAATCGCGGAACGACAGATTTTGACACCAGACCGAGTACGTGTTAAAGCTAATATGCCCTCTATAGATAATCTCTGATTGAATCGTGTGTGTTTCATCACCTTTATCAGACGATAGGTAGACGACAAAGCGTTGTACTTTGTCGTTTGTTGCTCCGCTATACATAGGCTACTTGATACCCAAGAAGACCTCTGGTACATGATAATGTTCCCCTCACACCTTATATGTATTATGTATCTTGTCTAAAGAAAAAAATCATTAATGCCGTTCCATGTCTGGCACACGTAAGAAGTCCCGATAATCCCTTATACATCACACCGTACCCTTCCAGATTAGAGAACTAGGGACTATTTCCCGGTTCAGTGGCCCCTCAGATGGCGGAATTGTGAAGGGATGTTCCCTACTCGAACGCACCCGCTTAGAGTCTTTACACTTGACGATAAAACCAATCGTATATACGCGGAGTAGGTTTATCTGTATGTATAGACTCCAGATCAGTGCTTAATTGTCATGATGTGTCCATTCATCTTTAATTCTAATACTTCCAATGGAGACGTTTCCGACCTACATGTGCGTATCGCTGTCTTCCATCGGAAAGGTGACTGTTCATCTCATGTACCTGTCATGAGCTGTCGTCAAATTTCTTGCTGTTCGATATAAAGCGATCTCAGAGTGTTTATAAAAGAAATTAATTGTTTAGTGTGACTTTAGGTTACACGTGACTGAATCAAGTCCGTGCGATAATTCAAACGATATTATTTACATGCTAAGCAGACTGTAACCCACATTTACCTATTCTTGATTGAAACCGTCTAAACGACAATAAAATAATCACAATATATTTAATAAATTAAGACTTGAAAGAGATTGTTTTGCGAATTTACATAGTTATGCATATGTATTGTAGTCTGGAAAATTAATTAAAGAAACATTGGTTTTTGTTTGTTTGTTGGTTGGGTTTATAAGTACATTATAACGGAAGTCTGTACATGTAAATATCTGCTGGTGTCAATTTATATCCAAATAATGTATATTCAGTCTTTTAACTTTGGATACTTTTTGTTTTAACTTGGGTCAAATAAACCTCTCATACCTATGTTACTGCACTATTAGCCGTTAGATACATCAGAAGATAAAGCCCGTGCAAGTTCAGGAAAAGATTTGGCCTGCTTTATCCGTCTGTTGTGGGGCTTCCTGCAAAATCGTTGGTTTTCGTATGTGCCCTTCAAAACTTGATCTGCTGCCCTCCATTGCAACACTTGGAATATCTTTGTTTACTTATCCTTCTACAAACTCTTCCTCTGCACTCTCTCTGTCTGACGATGTCCCCCATGATACTCATATTCGCATGATCTTGGCTGTTGTGAGGTTGTTGAACCCAAAGCATGTCAAATGAAAATGAATAGAGATCGATGTTAATATAAGCTGACGATGAAAGACTTACTGTAGCAGATATACCTGTTCTGTGGTCCTCGAGTTGTTTTCTTCGATGGCTCGAAATAGCGCATTTGGGTTTAGAAAAGATAGTTTCATTCTTGCATATCGATATCCATGGATAACATGCTTTCTAAATCACATATCAATAATGCTCAGAAGGAGGTTCCTTTGATTCGTTCACCATGCCGATAGCGTCTACAGGCGATGCAACACACACGGGCCAATTTAAATCATAAACGATGTGCTAGTCAGAAATATACATAGGGAAACACCACTGAAATAACAGTGAAAACAAAGAAAAAATAGATTTCCCCAGATTTGCAATAGATGTCCAAAGTCTTGCAATACGGGGCAGCAGATCAACATTGGTGTTGCCAGTGGCCTCAAGAAGGAGAGCCCAACCAATCATGTAATGTGATACAACAGACCATTATTTTCTGTTGTTCCAAATCCTGCATAGGTTTTGAGTAGATCGAGACCAAGAAATGACTCCAATTTATCAGGTTAGTAATAACGATTGTTAAAATAATCATGACTGCATAATTATTGTTCAAAATGTTGCCAAAATTAAAGAAAATTCTGGAATAAATACCTGGGTATCAAATTATAAACATGAATGTGAAGGATAAGTTTATGATAAGGTGCGCAATAGATATAAAAAAAGGTGTATCTTTTTTTATATAATGTTAAAACAAACATGTCTCAAGTTTTGATTTCACATCATAACACAGACCTAACGTTCCATGTAGTCCTGGTGGTTGTCTGGGGCGGCACCGGCCCAAGTGATGACGACCATTCTTCCCTCCCCCTGCCAGACTAGGGAGTCTACTCGAGGTAATTGGAGAGTACTCAACCTCCAAACTGGTCAAAATATCACAATATATCAAAGTCTACCTGCATAACTACCACGGTACCGGCACACAATGTTTATCGTGAAGGCCTGTACCCGTGGTAAAGAATGTTCAATCAGGAATGTTCGGACAACGAAAAAGCGGGATTAATCGCCTGCTCCGTTGTCATCTCCTCGTTTGTTTATCTTCGTTAAGTGGACATTGTTAAAGATTAGATCACACACAAGGTATTTAAACATGTTACAGCAAGGTTGAAGAAAAGGTTAAAATTCCACTTTGTCTGTATCGATATGTGGGCGATATCTTTTGTAGATACTATATAAACTAGTTTAATATTAAGCTAAGAGGGTTCATGAAAAGTAAAACAATCTTAACCTTTTGTATACCTCTTCTACGCCGATCGAAATTATTAAACCCCTAAACACGACCTGCAGACATTCCCTCATATTCACAACCCTCCAATTTCCCCTTCTCGTCCTACCAGACCAGGAAAATGCAACAACCCTACTTAAGTCATAAATCAAATGTCGGAATGTTCAGTACAATATAAAAGTAGGAATGCATTTTTTGTATATTACCAAATGCACAGCATATCTACTCTATTCACAATAATCCTTCCTAGTTAAGAAGGTGCATTTCGGCAACGATTTCTGTTCTTTGATTTGACGGTTTGCAGGGGTTTTATTTGCCTTAATCTACTAGCCACAAACCAGCCCCATTGATTAAAAGAAGTAATGTTATTAATGAAGTTAAGCAGTTAACATTGGTTGTAAAGTGCAAATGTAGTGAAAATCTTAGTCATATGCAAAAAGTGCAAATTCTAGAGCATAGTGCAAAAATCTTAATGTTCTTTTAAAGTCTAAACAAATAGTGTCTTGTGGACAAAAACCGATTTTCAATAATGCGGCAAATACAATGTAAGACGAGGGTGTTGCAAAAGGCAACCAATTTTCAATATGTGAACAATTATGAGTGGTATTTAATCGTTCCTGTCGACACCACTGTCCCAGATACACACACATTCCAGACTCTGTGAGTATTTACCGAGAGCCAACTTCGTGCCTCCAGAGGACCCAGTAAGACAATTCGGAGACACTCCAGATCAACGACGTCTGGGTTCTTCAGGGTACTTCAAAGCTGTATAGGAAACCCACTAAAATCACTTAATGCGTCATTCATTCAAAACAGTAGAGGGTAAAGATTTCTGTCGATGTAGATATTCCCCGTTTCGATTAGGGTGTATATAAGACAATGTACTTTGTGCGTTATGTACCAACTAGGGAATGTTAACTCAAGTGAGGAGGTGAATGTGTGAGTGCTTCAAAGAAAGAGAAAAGCTGTGTTTACTAGTCCATGTTAATGTTCCGATATGAAAGCGATAAGTCTGCGCTTTCTAATGTTAGGTCAACAAAGCTGGCGTGAGAATATGGCTGTATGGCCTGACAGCCTTGAGATAGGGATACGCAGGTAGAGTCTGACACACTTACGATATCGGGTATAAGTACTTCATACCCAGTATAATATACAGGTAGATAAAAAGAGTTTGCTATTTATTTTGCATTATTTTACTGCGGGATTCAATGGCGAATTAAATTACCTCACAAATATTTAAGTCAAGATCAAGAAATATAATAGCTGTCATTATTTAGTTCGTTTATCTAAATCCTTTCGCTTTAGTACTTCTAAGTACACACGATTATTATTTTTCTCTATATTCATTGATTTAAAGAATATCAATTTATTTAGTTAATTTAAACCCAACAAGTTAAAATATGATGTTTATCAATGTGAATACATTTTTTTTTTTTCCATATTTTGAAATTGCTTTCGAGATACGAGTATCGGAGGTGTTGTGTTTATAAGTGTGCCTGTGGCGTTCCGTTGTCACTACCACAGTTCTTAATTTGGGGACCTGAAATTATTTTGATTTGATGTCGATAAAATTGATGAAGCAGAAGATGCTTACATTTGATTTGGATAACGGCAGAAATGTATATATATCTTTAATATATCTACAGATAACAATGTCGTTTTATTCAAGTTAAGAAGTGTATTAACATGTTTTAAACATTCTGCGTCATGACTGCTAAAGTTCAGGCTTATATCAAACGTAACCCTTCTTTTTATCATTCCTGATGTACTTTTTCTCTTCCTGACCGTATTTCATCAAGTTGCAAGTTTATTTCACGTTGTGTTGATGATGAAGTATTTTGATTTTCCCTCAATTAATTTGAACTGAACTTTTTTCAACCGCTTGCATCACCTGCCTTGATCTTGCTGTATCCTTTTAAACATCTTGTTTTATACCCTTTTCCATGTCTCTGTTTATACTTATTTCTACTAACACGATTCAAAGTGCGGTCTCGCTGTAAATTACAGACACAAAATATAAATAAATCAAATTTTAAAGTTTTGCTCTATCCCACATATCAATCACTGGTAATCGATCACTCTCTTTATAAATGGTCGAAAGTACATCTTATAACTCTAACTGAATTCTTATAATGACTGCGCGCGTGATATAAGCAGGTACAAAGTTGATGACGTGTCACAATGAGTTTACAAGGGAGACAGCTGACGTAAGCGATATAAATGTCAACAGAAAGCAATGCATCATTCCGCGCAAGACTAGTAACAGTCCTCTATTCCAATTGGTTCTTTGTTTATAGAGCAAAGGTCACCGATGAATGAATGAACCCAGATTTTGCAAATTCACGATATTCTGTTATTATGGGCGTTCTGCACCACCTATTCATCATACGTCTTGTTTGTATCAGGGCTAACCTGTTTGTACTGCCGTAAATGACTTGTTAAATGAGTAATTGTTTTTTGTACGTGCTAGTGGGAGCGCACATGCTCGCTGTTGTAAGACACATATGTTTGTTAATGTAATTATGTTAGGTAAGTTGTCGTAGAAACACATGTTGTGTTTTTGCTTTGATATATTATAATCCCCATATGTGATATTTTTGTGATTTGATGAAACAAAAAGATACCTCTAGCATTTATCGTAGACAAGTTCATTGCTTTAACTCAACGCTGCCTGGTTTGTTCGCAAATATGTTTATCTTGTAAAACGTCCACTGGATAAATCATGGCAGTATAACGAAGTTTCACTGTTTATGTCACATCGTGACGGATAATTATTTTATTCTGTCTATTTGCCATTCCGCCTTTTTAATAACACGATCGCTGTGAATCACGCTCGGTAAGCATTCTTAAGAACCACCTATACAAGAAGAAGAAAAAACAATCCTTCTTGCTCGGTAATATCTGTCCAAGCCCAAGTCAGTAGATTGAGCTTCAATCAAATAGATTATAAAGGTCATTATGTACATTGTGATACAACTATTTTCACCAAAGCTCTTATGCAAAATACACGCACAAATATGTACAACGAGCGACATGCACATCAGCATTCCATATAGGTTACATTATCTCATCCTGGGACCACGTGATGTCTACGCACGTACTTGGTATATGACCGTGCATGTCCTAGCTATAAAGGCATAAACAAGGTTTGATTCGCTCTTGTATGTCGCGCGAGTAGCTGACAACCTGTCTGTGGACATGCCGTGACCTTATTTATTGGTTCAATATTGGCATTTGACTAATCCATATATGGTTCTTGCTAGCTTGGCAAAATCGGTTGTATGACAAATTAAAAAGGTGAAGATCGTTACGTTTGAAAGCAGGTGTCTTGTTTACGATAACTGGATTGAACTCTTTTTGCAGACATAACATTTATATATAGCACTAAGTGGAGTGTCTAGTCTGCTGGTACTCCGCCGCGTCCGTTCATTGTTATATCATCACCCATTGCCACGCTGCTTGGGACTTGCACCAGTTACACAACTCCTAGTTTAATTCATTTGTAATGTACTTTACATCCAAACAGTATAATATTGCATTTTACATTTAAACAGTATAATATTGTATTTTACATTTAAACAGTATACTATTGTTTGAGCTGTAAATTAAATCATACAAACAAACAAATATATCAATAGAGATGAAAGGCGCAGTTTTAAGTTTGATTTCTTTATTCATTAAATTTTTTCATTAGTAATTTTAACAAACTGTTTATTA
Source organism: Mizuhopecten yessoensis (assembly GCF_002113885.1). NCBI lineage: Eukaryota > Metazoa > Mollusca > Bivalvia > Pectinida > Pectinidae > Mizuhopecten > Mizuhopecten yessoensis. The sequence continues at coordinate 360,090 of NW_018408901.1, read as the reverse complement.
TTCAAATATATATGCATAAGAATATTGAACACACTAATGCATGTTGCAAACCGGCCTTCAAAAGACTTGAAAATGAAATCCCTTAATGGTTGTAGTTAATGAGATGATTTTGGTAGACTCTACAGGTCACTTTAGAATGCGCTTGTTTTAAAAAAGACAACTTTCCGTACGTTAATATCTGTTCATTTCATTTTACCTTCATTACGTGATGAACACCATATGTTTATCGGTGTTTGCTAGATATTGTACAAATGAAATTTGCGTTTCTGTTGATAACGTTAAGTATACTGATATGTTTGTTTCAAAATAATTATGAAATGTTCTATTATTAAAAATGTGCAACCACGCAGGACGGGGATCGAGAAAAAAATACACCTGCTGTTACCCACTGCATGTATCGTAAGAGGCGACTAATGTGGGACCCCCTGCCTTCGGCATGTTTTTCAGTGCACTATACAGTCGGCATCAGATCCACGCTATCACAAGAAGGCAAATACACCAACATACCATGTCTTACTTGTTAATAGGACTTTCAAGAAAAGAAAACCAAAATATTTGCACTTGTGCACTGATATGGATTCGCATAAAACATAGTTCAAATAACATATATCAGTGTCAAACAACATGAAACAACCTACCTTCATAGTATACCGTTGAGATGTATAAGAAATGTCGAGCCATGTGTTCGCTTATTAGATACTGTATACCGCGACATTTTCGCTGCAGTTTTACTCTCGCCATTTCCGCTCTTCGTAATTAGGACGAATTTATCATTTCAGCGAATATTAGTAAACCACCTACAATATATAGTAATTGATAATGAATGGCGAAATTAACGCTTGGCGAATATGGATTTTACCTGCAAAGGGCGAACATTTGACTGGGCGAAAGTTTCCACGTACATTGTATGCCGTACTATCGAAATTGATAATTATATACAGTATAGAATTAAAAGGTAAGCAGTTTATGTTTCTAAAAATAAGTGTCACGTTGTGACGTTTCGTTTAACATCTGCCCTGTTCGCGTAATGTTATTTATTGACAAACAGGAAGTGGCAGAAATGACATTAATGAACATTCATCATTTCTGCTCCATATACGAATGATCCCATAAACAAACGTGCAATAAATCCAGCTCACAGCAAATAGGTTGTCGCGTATTAATATTACATTTGCCACGATAAATGTTGCATGATATTGCAAAATGTTCCAGACGAGAAAACAATTTTTAATATAGTTCTCCAATCATCGGTCCACTGCCGTCCTTGTCCCATTTAGTTGTCAGTACAACCTGGTAACACCTCGCTAGGTAATGCATCATAGTTTTATGATTTGTCAACGGAGAAAGATAAAAAAAAGAATACACGTATAATTTATAATGATATATTTTAGTTTGTTAATAGTAATTAACTTCCTTGTGTATAACTTCATCCAGAAAACAGAAAAAAATATGTACACTAAAACATATGTAAAAAGTAAAGATAAGAACAATACATGTATATCACAGAGTCAATTCCCAAGGACAAATTAACGCAGCTTCAATACACGAGGGCATATTAACCACAGCGTTACCAAACAAGGACAAATATACCACCGCATCACCACAAAGATATCATATAATACAGCGTCACAAACAAAAGACGAATATACCGCAGTGTCAATACACGATGGCATATTAACCACAGCGTTACCAAACAAGGCCAAATATACCACAGCATCACCACAAAGATATCATATAAAACAGCGTCTACAAACCAAAGACGAATATACCGCAGTGTCAATACACGAGGGCATATTTACCAAAGCGTCACAACACACAAGGACAAATAATCCGCAGCGCCAATACCATGGCAAAAACATACTGTAGCCTATATACAGAAGGACCAAATAATATACCGCAGCGTCAACACACAAGGGCAAATAATATAGCGCAGCGTCAACACACAAGGACAAATAATATACCTCAGCGTCAACACACAAGGACAAATAATATACGGCAGCGTCAACACACAAGGGCAAATAATACACCGCAGCGTCAACACACAAGGGCAAATAATTCACCGCAGCGTCGACACACAAGGGCAAATAATATACCGCAGCGTCAACACACAAGGACAAATAATATACCGCAGCGTCAACACACAAGGGCAAATAATACACCGCAGCGTCGACACACAAGGGCAAATAATATACTGCAGCGTCGACACACAAGGACAAATAATATACCGGAGCGTCAACACACAAGACCAAATAATATACTAGTACCGCAGCATCGACATACATGGGCAAATAGTATACCGCAGCGTCAACGAACTAGGGCAAATAGTATACCGTAGCGTCAACGAACTAGGGCAAATAATATACCGCAGCGTCAACACACAAGGGCAAATAATATACCGCAGCGTCAGCACACAAAGACAACTATGTCACAGTTGCAACATTTATTGAAAAATATACCATTGCGTTACCGCACAAGGACAACCTACCACAAAGTCGATACACATGGCCAAATACACAAGTGTCAATATATTTGGAACATTTATACCAACGCCTCAACACATAAGAATAAATAACTCACAAGGACATACATATCACAGCGACGCCTCACAAGGACAATATACAATAGCGTTAATAAACTAGAACTGAATATACCACAGTGGTAACACACAAGGGACAACTAGTGTACAACAGCGTGAGCACACAATGACTAATATAATACCACGGCGTCAACTCTCATGGACAAATAAAATACAATGGCGTCAACTCACAAAGAGAATAATATACCACCACGGCGTCAACTCAAAAGGACAACTAAACATCAGCGTCACAAACAAGGGAAAGATATACTAGAGTGTTACTCGTCAAGGAACAATGTGCAAGGTCATTATACAATAATGTAAATACACAAAGACAAATATGCCGAAGCGCTCATACGCAAAGACAAAGGGAAAATCAAATACAATGAACGAGAAAATATCCAAATAAAAAGAATAACATTTAATGTTTGAGAACCTGTTTTTCAGCATTTGAAAGGAGCACGCGCTTTTCGCTCCTCGTGTGAAATAAATTTCATCATCTGTTCATATATATAATATTAAAGTTAGTAATATATTATTAAAATTGTAACTAAAACCTCTTGATATACTTAGGAGCCTAACCATTTTAGTTCCCGACAAAAGTGACTGACAGCTAATTTGTATACAACAAAAAAAGGTAAAAGTGTGTCCAAAACCGTTGTTTGGTTAGTGGGACAACCTGATTAGTAACTATATGCCAAGTTTATCATTGCTCAGCTGTATTGCTGTTTTCTAAGGCGATCAGGTGGTGTGTATTGAACCTTATAAGATAATTGTTAGTCATTCAAATGTAAATGAATGGTCCCTATATTTATTCAAGAAGTGTATTTACTTTATCAATATAATTATCAACATAATCCTCTACGTCTGCAGATGAGGACCCCACTATAGAGTTGGTGCATGGTGGCCCCTTTTATTTGACATATACGCCCCGTGCGATTATCTACCCTTAAACTGTTTTAAACGTACAATAGGGCACGGTGTTGTAACCTCCCTTGGGACTTAGCTTCAGGTGGCCCAGTGTGTTGATATTATTAAAGATATACAGGGCGTGTAACAGTCCAGAACGAATGCTTCTTTTCCGCGTTGACCCCAAATTTTCAGTCAACCTCCCAACGTCCCCCATATCAAAGGGCCTCCAGTTACGGTCTGAAGTAAACCCGTGGATATAATTAAAGGATAATATAGACTTATAAGCATAAAAGTTAGACAGTCACCATACCATGAATAATTCACACCAAATCAACCCCATCACGTAACGTTGCCAGGGTGGTCTTGAGACAGAGCTCGACCTCAGGTTTAATCGCATACGTCTGGAGTCGGTCATTCATCGCCAAATCAAGCGACAACAATCTATATATATGTATATTGGTGACTTTGTGTGTAAATAAATATACATTTGAATACTAAAGGATTTTTTTTTGTGCATAGAAGTTTAAGCTTATTGTAAACCAATCAATTAGTCTTACTAACTTATGCATAAGTAAAGAATAACGGCAGTTCAAACAATTTGGCAATCGATGAACAAATGTATACAGTAATATATAAGCTAAGAAGTGATTGATAAATCACCATTCAGCTACAATTTGTAATTGCGATTTATCAATCGGGGATTTATCATCAACAGACAAGGAAAAACAGCTGTACCCGTGAATGGACCATCCACGATATTTAATCTGAGGCAAATGTGGTCCACTTGATTCCAAACGGATTAGAGTTGACCTTAATATATGTCTGTGTCATATAGACCAAACACACTCAGATATACAGTCAATGACATGTCGAGCAAGAATATTCATTTAAGGATCCCTGTCTCGCATACTGTATTACTGTAATTTTTGCATACACTTATTTTCGCGGTTGGCAACTTTCTAAGATGTTCAGTAGCACAATGAATACCAATTAACGAATATCTGTTGACTAAATATTCTAGAGATATTTCAACTCATGGTCGTCTCTCATTACTAAACAACGCGTGAATGTAAAGCTTGCGAATTAATAGTGGACCTTGCCAGTACTGTTTTCATGAATTATTACCGTATGCATCTATTAGTTAAAATACAATCGAGTTCACCTTGAAATCACCGAGTACTTGTGCTGAGGTTCGGCGTTTCATAAGATTTTCTGTCTAGCTTGCATGAGCAATGACTCCGATTTGTTTTTCCACAAAGTGCTTTATTGATATTTTTAATTCATCGGATGTTAAGTATTCCCCGTCTACCAACAGAGAAGCTATCTCGAGTTTAAAAAACGTATTGAACAGTTATTTGCACAATTACAATTGAAACTCCGATTTAAATTTAAAATAACTTCAATTTTATTCACACTCAATACTCATTAAACTTTTTTTCCTATCTCAAGAATTAAATTATTGAATTTTCAGCACACTTGGTAAGGTGTTACAATGTCAAAAGAGGTAAGGAGTGCTATTGTCCACGGTTCGATAGATGGCTGATGAGATTTGCTTATGTCGTTTGCATACTGGCGAGTTGAAACATATACTTGTAACCTTATACAATTCTCTGTTTAGTGTTTAACTTATTCCATTATCTATCACGAAATGTATGCGTGGCCGAACGAGGGAAATCCCTATGTAGGTCGACAGGAGATTATTGTTATTCTTGTCTGGAGTGTTGTAATAGGTCACAACCATCTTAACCTTCTTTGGTGGCAATATTGTGGCGTGGAGAGTAGAAATGGGTCCATTGCACTTATTTGTTGCCAATATCTGTCGAAATTAGACTTTAATTAATTTATTTTTTATGAAAAATCAAGTAATTGGACAGAATTGCTTAATCATTAGTTAGACATGTTAAAAGATCTGGAAATAATGTGTTATTCCGATGAGGACGTTCAATCGTTGAATAACAACAGTTTTGAGAACTGCTTGCATTTTATCATATCTAAACATGTACCAGCGGTACGAGAATTGCAATGTCTTTAACCACGAAATTATCGTCTTTCAAATACTTGTACATAAAGCAACATACTATCCAACCCTTCATTTCACATTTAATATCACATCTTTAGTTTTTATGGCCAAGCGAAATACAAAGCCGTTTCTTGCCAATCATGCCTATCTTGATAGATTTTTCATGTATACAAATACATTGTATAGTCATGGTTTACAATCGGAAAGGATTAATTCTTCGCTGATAAAATAAGAATATTGTCAACATGACTTGATCTACTCACTCATGTGGGATGGCTATATCTGGAAGAATTCTTCACTTTGATTAAAACCATTGCCGTCAGACATGAGGTTTTGGATTTGACAGATGACGTACGTCATGGCAAGTGCCATATTTGGTGCCGAAAAATGAACTCTTCAGGAGCTCCGTTTCTCGTATCCCAATTGTCTGTGGGTACGTTACATTTCTTTCGTATGAGTGATTTCTTGATTCCTGATGTCTTTTTGTGCCTCATTTGTTTCTAAGTGCGTGTTGACACTATCATTTGTGTTCGTTCTTGTTTACGCAACTCGTAGTCAACTTATGTGTAGTCAAGATGTATTCATGAAAAACAGAAAAAGAAATGCAGATTGCATACCGTATCAGAAATCGTCAGTATTTAGCCCATTGGCAAAACATTGAAAAAGAGAGAAAAAATAATCTAAAATAAATTGCAAGCTACTTTACTAATATAAGAACTTTATGAAATTATGCACGTTATTATTACACAGTGCACTATTTTTGTTATTATATGTGTTATACACAGTACATTAAAACCTCCATATAGTGACACTTGTTTCATTTGCCAGCCCGTTTACCGCCAACAAATTTTAATGTCCATTTTCTTGTTTTCTTAATCATTCCTTTCTACGTTTCCCTCCATGTATTAACAAACCTTTTTATAACGCCAAAATGTCCTAGGTTGCAGTATAACGAGGTTTTATTGTATATGGGAAATGTACTTATTACATATTACAAGTGTCAGAGAAAAAAATTAAAGTGATCGTATCATAACGCTAATTAAATTTGTGTCTTTTTTTCAGATGATTCTTTGGAAATACGGAAGAGTACACTTTAAATTCAGATACAAGAGGGTATGAGGGGTCATCAAAGCATAGGTAAGCGTTTCTACCTGACATGTAACACTTCCGTCACAGTGTTTCCCCGATATCTACAATAAAGAAATGTTAATGCAACTTCTAGGCATGTTAAACGTTTATAACCTCCCTTAACATATTAAACAAGCAAACAAACCTGGTTAGGATATGACCTGCTGACATGTAGTCCTCTGAAGTCCAAAGCCTTGTTTGATTCTTTTTTCTGCCTTTCTGGAATGATTTCAAATTAATTTCATCGATATGGGTTCTCATCGACTCACGAATCATCGTATACAATCTGATATTAATTCAATCTCCATCTATACCATTATCGCTTCCATTCCTCAAAACATCCGGTAAAATTTCCATTGACGCAATTGGTCTTTCGGCGTCAGTACCCGTATAGGAATCACCCAATGCAACTGATAGGTTTACATCATATCTTGAACACAAAAGCAAATATTTTTCAGAAACTTTCACTGTCTGTACATTCAGATACTATGACACTTCATAATTCCTTAGAGGAAGACGGCTGCTCGTACCGATGAAACTAACTGATATACACAGGCTTATGCTCAGTGACATCTGCTTTACAATCAACAAGTTCATGGAAATTTTCAATGCGTAATAGAATAAATTTAGAATCTGTCGTCAGTGATATTTATGATCTCCAGTGCAGTACATAGTTTACTCATTGATAATAGAAATAGAAGTGGGGCAGTGTTGTCATATGATTTCTTCTGATATACGGTATACTGGAAAAAAATTCGCCCAGTCAAACTTTCGCCCTTCATTGGTAAAATTAAAATTCATCTAGTTTTAATTTCGCCCTATACATTTAATGACGATGTATATTATTGTGATGACTAATATTTGCTATAATGATAACTTCGCCTTCATTACGGAGAGCGAAGAGGGCTAAAATTAAACTACAGCGAAATATTCCCGGTCAAGCTCGTCCATAGTTACAACAACAGCTTCACAAAGTCTGTTTTTTCTGTACATAACGAGGCTCATGTATTTCGCCATCAGTAATTCGGTTGTCCTATTATATCGCAAGTGTTTTTAGGGACAGTTGGACTATTTTTATTAACAATATGAAGTGTCCCTGTTGCACATCACTGTTTTGTCAATTCAGCCACATTTGCTGGAAAGGAAGGGGATCTGAGTGTCAAGGTTCCACTGTGCGTCCCTGTTACCCTGTCTTTTTACAATTCAGCCATATTTGCTGGAGAGGAAGGGGGCTTCATTTTCAAGGTTCCACTGTGCGTCCCTGTTACCCTGTTTTTAACAGTTCAACCACATTTGCTGGGAAGGAATGGGGATTTTCAAAAACACTTTACCTTTATTTTAGTTGTACAAAATGTTCTAATAAAACACTCAACACTTCAGTGTTTCAGCACCTCGTGCGTTTAAAGGAAGAACACGGTTTAGGCAGGGGCAATACAAGAAATAAGACAGTCCTAACTAACCAGAGATACTATGGTTTTCATGATGTGTTTGACCTACGATATTTCATTTCGTTTCTCGAAATCTGTATCAACAACATAACATGTTTATTCAAACAATGTAGTTTATTTATCCCGAACAGCTGTCATTGCAGTCTACAATGTGTTAGATAACAACTGACTGGACGAGTACAATAAAAAGGGCAATGTGCATCAGGATTCCTCTACGCCGACATCGTATGGAATAGGTGCTAACGATGGTGATGATGTCGTCAGGTATTAGGTCAATAATACCGAGTCAGTTTAAAAAGGTCCTTTATTAGTACGTTGATACTCGTATCCTTACCTGTTTTTACGCGTCTTTATCAGGTTTTCCTTTTTTTTTATCTTTCCATTAGGTGTCGACCTTGCAATATCTGTTGCTGTATTTGCTGTGTTAAATCTATATTCATTGACATATCATTCAAAATAGACAAATAATCAATTAATCTTTTTTTTTATTTCACTTTCTTTTCAAATCTTCACGGAAATTGTACTGATACAAATGCTGTCTTGTGATTGAAAGCACGAAAACAGCGAACAAGAATTCTAGAGAGGTCGTGAAGGTCAGTTTTCATATTATTGCTGAGCATGCGCATATTCCACTCAGTGACGTCACAACATAGTTTAAGCTTACAGGTAGGCGTGTATAATTCAGTAGTGATACAGACAGTCCGAATTACATGTCCTACAAGACTGTTTACTTAATTAAAAGAAATCTACAGTGTAAACAATACACGAATCCAACCCTTAGCCTTATATAGAACGAGACAAGTATGGCTTGATTTGCGACTCAGTAGATCGGCTTTAAAAATCTGTGTATAATAAGTGTTTGCATACAAATACTTCTGCACAACTGTACTGTCAAATGTTCTCAAAACATTTGCGAGTTTTATTCGTCAATTAAATAACACAAAGTCGTATGTACATAACCAACTATAGTCCCAGGCATGAAAAGCAAACACGAGCAGACGACACATTGGCGCGTGCAGAATGTAGGAACACAATGCCATTTTCCACACAAGTTGTTAAAGAAATAACTTTTCATTCAAATAAATTTCAAGTCAAAAGTTAACGTAAGTCTTTGTTTGAAAAACATCAAAGAGTTTATCGTTATTAATGTATACAGAATATTTATCTTACTCTGCCAAGTGGTTTCGAGTAGAGAAGATATTCAACTTCAGCCAACGTTTTTTATTATTCCGTTGAATTTACAGGTAAAATTGACAAATAATTCCAATAATTTTCTCAACTAAATGGATAGTGCCTGTAAGAAACGGGAAAACATTGAGTTGATAAAGAGCCTGTGTTCCCTTTCATGTAAGTAAAACGTGTTGAAGAAATGCGGGGCCTTGCAATAAACGTGTTTGAATCTCAACAGCCAATTGTCACCGTCGAGGGTCAATTAAGTCTCGCCAACATTTTGATTCTGACGGAAAGTGAAAATAATCGATAAAAGTGTACTTTACTGTAGGGGAACCTGCTGAGTTTGCATGTCTATCATTGTTTGCTATCAGCCCCGTATAAACACATAGAATCAAAACAATCATAGTGTTTCTGTTCCGAAATAGTATCATGTTTTAATAACTCGGCGCCGGTTCAATATTAAAATTTGTGTATATATCTGTTATATCTTAGACTTATAGAACCTACGCGATGAGATATATAGAGAATAATACATGCCTTTATCCATATCACACCCAGTATCAACCCGAGGCTGCAATATCAGCCCAAGGGCCGAAGGCCTGATATTGGTCGAGGATTGATACTGGGTGTGATATGGAAAAAGGCGTGTTTTATTCTGTTTATTACAAACTTACTAATAAAAACTACTATCTTATTATTTATTTTTATTTTTGAAATATTGAAAAACGTTTTTTTTCCCAAAAGGGGTGTGATATTGGTTTTGCGGGTTGATACGGGTTTTGGGGTGTGATACGGCGGGGGCTGATACGGGTTTTGGGGTGTGATACGGCGAGGGCTGATATGGGTTAGAGCAATTGCGTCGTATCGCATAAACCCATATTTATTAGTAAGTATGTAATAAATGTATATATCAGTTATATCTTAGACTAATAGAACCATACGCGATGAGATATGTGTATACATCAGTTTTATCTTAGACTTATAGAACCGTACGCTATATGATATGAGTATAAATCAGCTTTATCTTAGACTTATAGAACCGTACGCTATGAGATATGTGTATACATCAGTGTTATCTTAGATTAATAGAACCGTACGCTATGAGATATGTGTATAAATCAGTTTTATCTTAAACTAAAAGAACCGTACGCTATGAGATATGGGTATACATCAGTTTTATCTTAGACTTATAGAACCGTGCGCTATGAGATATTTGTAAACATCAGTGTTATCTTAGACTTATAGAACCGTCCGCTATATGATATGGGTATAAATCAGGTTTATCTTAGATTAATAGAACCGTACGCTATGAGATATGTGTAAACATCAGTGTTATCTTATACTTATAGAACCGTACGCTATATAATAGGGGTATAAATCAGGTTTATCTTAGACTAATAGAACCGTACGCTATGAGATATGGGTATACATCAGTGTTATCTTAGACTAATAAAACCGTACGCTATGAGATAAGTGTATACATCAGTTTTATCTTAGACTAATAGAACCGTACGCTATGAGATAAGTGTATACATCAGCTTTATCTTAGACAAATAGAACCGTACGCTATCAGATATGTGTATACATCAGTGTTATCTTAGACTTATAAAACCGTACGCTATGAGATATGGGTATACATCAGTTTTATCTTAGACTAAGATAACCATCCGCTATATGATGTGAGTATAAATCAGGTTTATCTTAGACTTATAGAACCGTACGCTTTGAGATATGTGTATACATCAGTTTTATCTTAGACTAATAGAACCGTACGCTATGAGATAAGTGTATACATCAGCTTTATCTTAGACAAATAGAACCGTCCGCTATCAGATATGTGTATACATCAGTGTTATCTTAGACTTATAGAACCGTACGCTATATGATATAGGTATAAATCAGGTTTATCTTAGACTAATAGAACCGTACGCTATGAGATATTTGTATACATCAGCTTTATCTTAGACTAATAGAACCGTACGCTATGAGATATGTGTATACATCAGTTTTATCTTAGACTAAGAGAACCATCCGCTATATGATGTGAGTATAAATCAGG
>NW_018408901.1:344897-345390 GCF_002113885.1 Mizuhopecten yessoensis | reverse complement strand
CGCCCGCTATGAGATATGGGTATAAATCAGTTTTATCTTAGACTATTAGAACCGCCCGCTATGAGATATGAGTAAAAATCAGCTTTATCTTAGACTAATAGAACCGTCCGCTATGAGATATGTGTATACATCAGTTTTATTTTAGACTTACAGAACCGTCCCCTATGAGATATGTGTATACATCAGTTTTATTTTAGACTTACAGAACCGTCCGCTATGAGATATGGGTATACATCAGGTTTATCTTAGACTAATAGAACCGCCCGATATGAGATATGGGTATAAATCAGTTTTATCTTAGACTATTAGACCCGCCCGCTATGAGATATGAGTAAATCAGCTTTATCTTAGACTTATAGAACCGTACGCTATATGATATGAGTATAAATCAGCTTTATCTTATACTTATAGAACCTTACGCTATCAGATATATGTATACATCAGTGTTATCTTAGACTAATAGAACCGTACGCTATGAGATATATGTATACGC
>NW_018408901.1:340420-340551 GCF_002113885.1 Mizuhopecten yessoensis | reverse complement strand
ATACATCAGTGTTATCTTAGACTAATAGAAGCGTCCGCTATGAGCCTTGTGTATACATCAGTTTTATCTTAGACTTATAGAACCGTACGCTATGAGATATGGGTATAAATCAGCTTTATCTTAGACTTAAT
>NW_018408901.1:309524-335832 GCF_002113885.1 Mizuhopecten yessoensis | reverse complement strand
GTGTTATCTTAGACTTATAGAACCGTACGCTATGAGATATGAGTAAAAAGCAGCTTAATCTTAGACTAATAGAACCGTCCGCTATGAGATATGTGTATACATCAGTGTTATCTTAGACATATAGAACCGTACGTTATGAGAGATGAGTAAAAAGCAGCTTAATCTTAGACTAATAGAACCGTCCGCTATGAGATATGTGTATACATCAGTTTTATCTTAGACTTACAGACCCGTCCGCTATGAGATACGTGTATACATCAGTGTTATCTTAGACATATAGAACCGTACGTTATGAGAGATGAGTAAAAAGCAGCTTAATCTTAGACTTATAGAACCGTCCGCTATGATATATGTGTATACATCAGTTTTATCTTAGACTAATAGAACCGTCCGCTATGAGATATGGGTATACATCAGTTTTATCTTACACTTGTAGAACCCTGCGCTATGAGATATGTGTATACATCAGTTTTATCTTAGACTAAAATAACCGTCCGCTATGAGATATGAGTATAAATCAGGTTTATCTTAGACTTATAGAACCGTGCGCTATGAGATATGTGTATACATCAGTTTTATCTTAGACTAATAGAACCGTACGCTATGAGATATGTGCATACATCAGTTTTATCTTAGACTAAAATAACCGTCCGCTATGAAATATGATTATAAATCAGCTTTATCTTAGACATATAGAACCGTACGCTATGTGATATGTGTATACATCAGTTTTATCTTAGACCTATAGAACTGTACGCTATGAGATATGTGTATGCATCAGTTTTATCTTAGACTAAAATAACCGTCCGCTATGAGATATGAGTATAAATCAGTTTTATCTTAGACTAATAGAATCGTACGCTATGAGATATGTGTATACATCAGTGTTATCTTAGACTAAGAGAACGTCCGCTATGAGATATGAGTATAAATCAGGTTGATCTTAGACTTATAGAACCGTGCGCTATGAGATATGTGTATACATCAGTGTTATCTTAGACTAATAGAACCGTACGCTATGAGATATGTGTATACATCAGTTTTATCTTAGACTAAAATAACCGTCCGCTATGAAATATGAGTATAAATCAGCTTTATCTTGGACTTATAGAACCGTATGCTATGAGATATGTGTATACATCAGTTTTATCTTAGACTAAGAGAACCGTCCGCTATGAGATATGGGTACAAATTAGTTTTATCTTAGACTTATAGAACCGTACGCTATGAGATATGTGTATACATCAGTTTTATCTTACACTTATAGAACCGTCCGCTATGTGATATGAATATAAATCAGCTTTATCTTGGACTTATAGAACCGTATGCTATGAGATATGTGTATACATCAGTTTTATCTTAGACTAAAAGAACCGTACACTATGAGATATGATAAAACACATGGTTCTATGATATTTGTATATTTTCAAGTAACTCCGTGTACGTTTTTTCATAGTTTGCCGTACTTTCATCGATTATGAGTTGGTCTCTCTTATAATGTTTCAATCCACCCTGATCTACCATATATTGTTACAACTTCCGCTAGTCTACTGTATATTATTACAACCAGTCTTGGTCTGGATCTGTCTGGCAACGTTACAAACAGCCCTAGTCTCTTTTATATTGTAGCAACCATTTCTTGTCTCCCATACAGTGTTACAACCAATACTAATCCTCTATATAATGTTACAACCAATACTAATCCTCTATATAATGTTACAACCAATACTTATCCTCTATATAATGTTACAATCAATACTAACCCTCTTTATAATGTTACAACCAATACTAATCCTCTATATAATGTTACAACCAATACTAATCCTCTTTATAATGTTACAACCAATACAAATCCTCTTTATAATGTTACAACCAATACTAATCCTCTTTATTATGTTACAACCAATACTAATCCTCTTTATAATGTTACAACCAATAATAATCCTCTTTATAATGTTACAACCAATACTAATCCTCTTTATAATGTTACAACCAATACTAATCCTCTTTATAATGTTACAACCAATACTAACCCTCTACATAATGTTACAACCAATACTAATCCTCGTTATAATGTTACAACCAATACTAATCCTCTTTATAATGTTACAACCAATACTAACCCTCTTTATAATGTTACAACCAATACTTATCCTCGTCATAATGTTACAACCAAGACTAACCCTCTTTATAATGTTACAATCAATACTAATCCTCTTTATAATGTTACAACCAATACTAATCCTCTTTATAATGTTACAACCAAAACTAACCCTCTTTATAATGTTACAACCAATACGAATCCTCTTTATAATGTTACAACCAATACTGACCCTCTATATAATGTTACAACCAATACTAATTCTCTTTATAATGTTACAACCAATACTAATTCTCTTTATAATGTTACAACCAATACTAATTCTCTTTATAATGTTACAACCAATACTAGTCCTCTATATAATGTTACAACCAATACTAACCCTCTTTATAATGTTACAACCAATAATAATCCTATTTATTATGTTACAACCAAAACTAATCCTCTTTATCATGTTACAACCAATACTTATCCTCTTTATAATGTTACAACCAGATAAAGAGGATTAGTTTTGGTTGTAACATAATAAATAGGATTATTATTGGTTGTAACATTATAAGGAGGGTTAGTATTGGTTGTAACATTACAAACAGGATTCGTATTGGTTGTAACATTATAAGGAGGATTAGTATTGGTTATAACATTATAAAGAGAATTAGTATTGGTTGTAACATTATAAGGAGGGTTAGTATTGGTTGTAACATTATATAGAGGGTCAGTATTGGTTGTAACATTATATAGAGGACTAGTATTGGTTGTAACATTATAATGTTACAACAAATACTAATCCTCTTTATAATGTTATAACCAATACTAATCCTCTTTATACTGTTACAACCAATACTAATCCTCTTTATACTGTTACAACCAATACTTAGCCTCTTTATAATGTTACAACCAGATAAAGAGGATTAGTTTTGGTTGTAACATAATAAATAGGATTATTATTGGTTGTAACATTATAAGGAGGATTAGTATTGGTTATAACATTATAAAGAGAATTAGTATTGGTTGTAACATTATAATGTTACAACAAATACTAATCCTCTTTATAATGTTATAACCAATACTAATCCTCCTTATAATGTTACAACCAATACAAACCCTCTTTATAATGTTACAACCACTACTAATCCTCTTTATAATGTTATAACCAATACTAATCCTCCTTATAATGTTACAACCAATACTAATTCTCTTTATAATGTTATAACCAATACTAATCCTCCTTATAATGTTACAACCAATACAAACCCTCTTTATAATGTTACAACCACTACTAATCCTCTTTATAATGTTATAACCAATACTAACCCTCTTTATAATGTTACAACCAATACTAATCCTCGTTATAATGTTACAACCAAGCGTGGTCTCTCTGATAATATCAACGTTAACCCTTGTCTCCCTGAAAATGTTTCAACCAAGCCTTATCACCCATATATTTCACACGTAACGCTAGTCTCTGGTATTATGTTACAACCAACCTTGGTATCCCTTATAACATCACAACCAATCCTGGTCTCTTATAATATCACAACCAATCCTCGTCTCTTATAATATCACAACCAATCCTGTTTTCTCTTAAAATGTGTCAACCAAACTTTATCTCACATTTTACAACCATTCATTGTCTCCCCTCCAATGTTCTAACCGATTTAAATAATCTGTATAATGTTACAACAGATCGTAGTCTCTCGGATAATATCAAACCCTTGTCTCCCTTCAAAAAAGTCTACTAACCCTTGACTACAAAGGGCTACAACTCTGTATAAAGTTGCAAAAGGTACTGATTGACTATTGCTGTGGACCTCCCAGATCTAAATACTGTAGATAGCTTTCTCTCTCATAATGTTACTGCGAATTCTGGTGTTCCTTTAAGTATAACAACCAACTTCTTTTTTTCAGAAGATAATAAATTTATTTATTTCCAATTCAACAGACCCAAGGGTTCACTGACTGACAGAATGGATAACAACATTACAACACAAGTATAAAATATCAGTAAGTTATGCATGTAACACAGACTAAAAGATACTCATAGGTAACACAAAAGGAATTAGTGATAGCAAGTATTCTTTAACCGTACTTTGAACTCGGCGAGAGAGGAACAAAACATATCACAGTCTGGTGCAAAATCAAGATAGTTAAAATTACATTGAATCCTGTTTAAAATACTATACTTTCTAACGTTTATTCTACTTCTCTGGCAGTAAAACTGATTAAAACAAATTGATCGTAGATTACGACCAGGGACTAAAAAACACATTTGCTTGACTAAATATGGACAATCAAAAGCACTGGTCTTATTAACATTCTTTCCCCCCCCCCCCCCCCCCTAATATATATATATTACAAGTAACCCTGGTCTCATGATGTTACAACCATCTCTCGTCCCCTATGGTGTTACAACCATTCCTTACCTCTCTTATAATGTTAAAACTAATAAAAGTATCCCTTATAATGTTCCAACCACTTTTGGTCTCTCTTTTAATGTTACAACAAATCTAGGTAATGTTTTTACACTCTTAGATCCAACCTGAGGTTTTCCTAGTGTTACAACCATCTCTGCTCTCCCTTTACACTCTTGCATTCAACCTGAGGTTTCCCTAGTGTTACAACCATCTCTGCTCTCTCTTTACACTCTTACATCCAACCTGAGGTTTTCCTAGTGTTACAACCATCTCTGCCTTCCCTTTACACTCTCACATCCAACCTGAGGTTTTCCTAGTGTTACAACCATCTCTGCTCTCCCTTTACATTCTTACAACCAACCTGAGGTTTCCCTAGTGTTACAACCATCTCTGCTCTCCCTTTACACTCTTACACCCAACCTGATGTTTTCCTAGTGTTACAACCATCTCTGCTCTCCCTTTACATTCTTACAACCAACCTGAGGCTTCCCTAGTGTTACAACCATCTCTGCTCTCCCTTTACACTCTTGCATTCAACCTGAGGTTTCCCTAGTGTTACAACCATCTCTGCTCTCTCTTTACACTCTTACATCCAACCTGAGGATTTCCTAGTGTTACAACCATCTCTGCCTTCCCTTTACACTCTTACACTCCACCTGAGATTTCCCTAGTGATACGGTTATAACCGTTATGCTTCAGCTTTACCGTACGTTAATATACAGATGTACGTCATGTATGTCTGTCAGCTCTCGTGTTTCGGACGGATCGATAGAGATCAGATGATACCACCAAGGTCAAGGGTCACAAGTAAAGGTCAACCACACAAATTAGCACATTACATGTTGTATATACAAACACACAAAACCCATTATCCGTCGCGTAAAAATTACCATCGCTAGCTCTTCCTAATGGTATTCAATCTGATATGTGCCGGTAATTGCTCGTTCTTCTCCGGGGCAGAAGTTCCTGCAGACAAAACAGCGTGCAAACGACGCGGAGAAGATGGTGTATCAAAACAAGATAGTTTCTGTTTATTTTCACCGGACCTCCAAATCAAACAAGACCCCTCTCGCCTCTAGTACGAGTCGTTTTGCGCGTGCCAAATAGCGTTTTTCTAAATGTGTGAATCTAGGTCAAGAAAACGCTTGGAAGCAACTGGTACTCTCATAGCAATGTCGATCTTCCCTGATCAACCTGAAGAACGGTAGACGTTCCCATTAGGTTATGAGTATACGAAAACTACAAAACCATGAATGTAATAATAAAAGAATTATGTTTAAAACGATAAATGAAAGTAACTTTAGACAACGGATTAACAAAACGTTTAACCGTATTTTTCACTAATAATTCCAAAATGGGCGACACAGAAGATTGCTTTGTTTTGCTTTCTGCTCCGAAAAGCTGATTTTTTTCAATAGGTGCTTCTTTGAAATTTCTGTCAAACGAGTGGAATATGAGCAATATTCCTTGGGAAACCTTTTATTGTTTAGATTATAGTAATGAGCAATGGACCATGCAACAAGTAGTGGATAAATACTACAAAATTCTGTACATCGTTGGTCGGACCACAGTTAATGACGTCGGAATTATATGACGTCACAATCAAGACCATGCCGAACACGTACATATAAAACAACTATTGTACATACGCTTACAGCGTAGCCGAATCTACTCGATTTTGTGGACAACTCGCACACCTTTGTGTGCATACGCTTCACTGGTCATTTGTCTGATGAAGGTGACAGTGTACATATCGTACTAGTCATCGATACGTCACATAGAAAGTATATATGGTTGTGTAAAAAAAACTTTTCATAATCCATACTTATCAACCCGAAGAAAATGTTAAGAAATATACGTACATTACACTCGTTCTCACTGGATACTATAACTAGAGTTCTTGTATTCTGTATTGATACAAATTTTTATCTGAGGAAGGTTTCTTTTTCACTTGGGAGAAATATTTGTTGATTTTTTTCAGTACAGTAATAATGTAACACCTTTTATTTAAGGGATAATTTCCTATATTTTATGCTAGAAAGTCACAAACAGTTCATATTTCTATGGTATGTATTGTATTGGATATCTAGTAGAAAATAAATAAACAAGTTCTTGCGAAGAAAATATAGAATAAAATAATAAGTATCCAAGATCAAACGCTAGGCCTTTCTGCCTTCTTTCATTACATGTTATATAATATATTATATTAATTCTTTATTAAATCTCATTATACTAACAATATCAAAATAAACATAAACTCAGTCGAATCAAAGCACTAGACTATGACATATAAGGTCATTTTCAGTATCGAACAAATGTTTCAGAGAAAGCCTTTCAGCTCATTGTAATTGTTACATGCTGGGCGATTGACCCAATCCAGATTTACAGATGTACATTAGTACTTTCTAAACCAAACAAGTCCCAGTATGAACTTGTGACATATCAACTAGGTTTTCTCATCATCAACATCATTCCGTAATACAAGCTCTCGTTTTGTGGCTAAACCTTTTAACACTACAAGTTCCACTCCTGTGCTGTGACCTTCCTCCCGTGTCAGTACACCTGTTGTATCTCTGCCTCGCTTGACCTCACTAAACGCCAGTAATTACATGGCCACGTATCAGATCTCTCGCCCTCTCCGACAAACCTACCTCAGAACTGACCATTTCTGTCAGTACCGTTGCACTTAAAACTCCCAGCAGCTATCTCAGAGCGCAATGCCAGGCTCGAAGCGTTTGTTTGGTACCAGACAGGGAGAGGTCTGGAACATCCGCTACTGATATATCACCGCAAGGTGGGACTTATATCACGATTAATGATTAAGCATTATCGCACGGCATGAAAAGTGCTTATCGTATTATTACCAATTTCACACAAAAGCGCCAGTAATCAATTCTCTGAAAATTGAAAGGTTTCATGATCGCTAAATGGTGGTTGATGTATTTACAGTCATTTCATACATTATTGTTTTCAATCTACCTACAACACATGTCCAAATTTAACATTCAATATTGAATATCTCTTCCCTTATACTACGTTCCTCATTATATGTATGGTTTCTCAAAAACAAAATAATATTTTATCAAAAGTGAAAAGGGAGACCGAAGCGTTTTATACTAAATCAGCATGTTTCATCCATATAACCCATTACAATTATAGTATTTAATATTACAAAATAAACTATTACTGTTGCGTGAATGAGATATGAAAATGTGTTTACCCAGAACAAGTCATTCTCCCTCTGTAAACAAGATACTTTATAATATAAAAAAATCAAATTATTGCAATTACACAACAGGAATTAACATTACTATAGCATTTTGTCGCCTTGCTGTCTGGTGTCAACCGGAAATGGCTTTCGGAACTATCAGGGTGTGAAGAAAGAACCGCGAGCGATATTAAGAAGCGATATCTGAAATGTGTTTTGGTTTTATCATCCAACATATATTCCCTTTGATTTAACATCCTCTCTTATGTTGATGTTTCATTTAAGACGTACTATATTTATGAACAAAAAAGATTCTCGACATCGTTTTGTGCTGAATAGTAATTAAACTGCATTTTATAATTTTATTCTTCTAAACGTAAATCCATATCCCGGTTTAAGTTTTCAAACCTTGTGTAATGATAAACGCAAGCAAGTTTAAAAGAACAATTTCCTAGAAAGCCACAAATGAAATATATTGTTTTTATATAGATATTGTTCCTCTATGATAAGCTTCAGTAATTGTGTTTTTTTTATTCTTACAATTTGTGTAATTTTGATGTGAGTATTCTTAAACATCTCTCACAATTATTTTTAGCCAATCAAACAATAGTACTTATTCGTTACAACTTTACACGTGACGTTGTTCGAAAGCGAGATTTATCGGTTTTACATGACGCACTACTAGGGTACCAAAAGTTTGTGTGTGTTGCGTTATATCTCGGGATTAATGAAAATAAATGACAATGGTGTCCACTGGCGATCGGGCAAAACAAGGGCCATTGGATCTAGTTCTATAACACTAATATTCCATTGACCAATAACGTGGAAAATGTTAAAATATAACTGTAACTTATCGAAGGTTTTAATTATTGTTCATATACATTACACTTGATTGTATATCGGGGTATATAACTTAATATTTTGTATGTTATGTTATGACACAAATGCAAACTCTCAGAATACCGTTTACTTATAGTCCAGTAAATATTTGGTTCTGTCAGACTTGAGGTCAAGGACCCAGACGATGGTATAGGCCTACTTGAAACAGGCATATGTTCCATGTTAAAGCACCTCTTTGTAACTAATGCCGGACATGACTTTCAAATGATGTTTTGGCATTTAGAGTGCTGTAGTTCTGCGTTGCTACTATAGACATGTTTAAACAGTTTTGCCAACCATGAGTTCAGAGACCTGCAATGAACTCACTTTTAGTTCTGCACACCTGGGGTTATCGTTTGTTTATGTGTGTCGGTATTTGCAGTGAGTTTTTCCCTTCACGTATTGTAGAAGAGAAGGATATTTGTACATTTCTATCGACTAACCAAAGGTACCTTTATTTCAAAGTTGTGCAATCCGGTGTCCCCATCTACGCTATTTCATCCCCTCTATTCCATAATGTAATATTTCTGGTAAAATATGAATGGACGTAGCATGTATCTACTCAATACCTGAAAAGAACAAAACGAAATTATTCCGAGTTTACTTTAGTTGGAAAGAAGGAAACTGGAATCGGATATTTTATTGGGGCTCAAATTCCGTCGTTTCCCGACAAAACATCATACACGAATTTTACCAACTCAAATCGAAAATTGCTCATTATAAAACTTGTAGTTACCTCGTGAACAGATGAGTTCATGGATGAAGATTACACACGAAATCAACGAAATTAAAAAAAAAACACGAAAATTTGTGATTTCAATGGAAAGGAATAGGTGGTGACCGGCTAGTTGGATAACTAAATTGGTGGTGACTAATTAGTAGTGAATCCGAATAAGTGGGGACTGATAGTGGGACAACAAGAATACTAGTGAAGGGTATAGTTGGGCATCCAGATAAGTGATGACTGTATGGTGGGACAACCGAATTAGAGGTGGTTGGATAGAAGGACAGACTGATCAGTAGAAACTCAATAGTGGGACAACTGGATGTGTTGTGACTCGATGGTTGACTACCAAAATAGTGTTGACTGCTTTGTTGAAAACTGGATAACTGGGTGCTGGATAGTGGGAACCTAGATTAGTGGTGGTTGGATAAAGAGACAGCCGGTTTAGTTGTTGCTTGATAGTTTGACAACTGGATTAGTGGGGGCTAGATAGTGGAACAACTGAATTGGAACTGGCTGAATAGTAGATGAATGGATGAGTGGCGGCTGGATAGAGAGATAATTGGATTAGTATGGCAGGAATAATGAGACTCAATCTTCAAACATCGTCAATGATTAACTTGTTGCATAATTCTGTCAAGATACTTTAACCTTTTTTTGACAACATTGACTATAAAAATGCGTTACATCCTTGCTACCATATTCAAAATACTTTAACAGGAATTTAATGTACTTTTCAATTAATGTCGCATCGACAAATAAGTCTTTTGCGGAGCCTATATTAAAGGATGATTAATGATAGCATAGCCTGCAATATATGCGGCTAGGAGATGGTACACGAGTTAGTTCATCCCCGGATGAATAGCTAATTGTTGTCGTCGTCTTGGATTAATGGCATACAATGAGTAGAACACTGCATGAGGGGCCAATGACCTTTTACTCTGAGCAATCAGTGGGACGTCAAAGGTCACATGCACATGACCCCCCCACCCCCCACCCCCGATGCAATGGTGTCGTATCATACACTTTAGGCTATCATAGTGGGTAAAGAATGATTTTGATCAGATTGCCCAAATGACAGAAAATGGTCATTTTGTCCTTTACGTAACTGCATGCAATTTAAGAGAAAAAAAGGAAATCTCAGTAAAAAGGTAAGGGATTTTGTCGTGATGACGTTCAATGACTTACGACCTGCTTTGCACCCCAATGCCATTCTTTCTCTTTCCTTTTCTTATTATCGGCTTGGTTTTTCCGAATGTTCTGGAACACAGACTGGCCATCTTCATCGCCACCTTACCTTGATGTATCATACGTCAGTACTACCTGAATGGACCCAGCTGGCCTCTGTAGAATAGGGTCACTACCTGAAGACCGCGAGGTGAGTTTTATCTGCATCAGCGAACAAACGCGTGCTTTTCAACACATTACACGGCAGTCTATACGTCCGATCCTCACATTCTCACAGACTGTCCTAGGGGTCTTATCTCTGATGGTGCCGGTGTAAGCTTTCAAGCTGATCAACGTTTACCTTGTAAGACAAATTTTGTCCACGGGAGGGGTCTTGCGCTCTGCTGATTTTGCACGAGATTAACACGTAAATGTCATTGGTATCACAACCCTCTGCCAAGAAATGTGATTTATGGCTATTTTAAATATACAGGCGATGTATGTACAGTTTGTCTTTTCGGGGGCTTATCTACAATAATCCATATTTTATACAAATATTTGGACGAATTTGATGGCTTGTACTTCAAAATGTTTCATTGAGTTGAGATTCCAAGTATTTTATATTCCGGTGGTATTTATAACATCATTCCAGTCGTTGATGGAAGGACGATAGTACGAGATTACAGGGTTAAAGATTTAAAAATTCCGGAAATATTCGTGAATCTCGCAGATCACTGACACAGAACAGGTTGTTCATTTCAAAATGCCTTGATTATATGAGTGCACAATGTAAGTTAAATTACCTGAGTCCATCTCGAGTGATCATAATCATGGTGATATTTCGTGTTCAAATCTTGGTGTTTCATACAAGGTAAAGTGTTATCACAAATACCGCGCTTAAGGTAGGCGCCGACAACCGCCGCCCCGGGAAGAACGTATTTATCTTTAACTGCACCTGTGAGCCGAAGGTCTTTTGATTGATAAAAAATCTTAATCTGAATCTCCAAAACTTGTTAATCTGAGAGATGTTCGACGTCATTGGAACCCATACAGTAACCAACCACAAGCAATTATAAAGGGACCAGATCGGCTTTCAATCTTTCGAGATATTATCGAGCTCGAGCAGGGACAGATATTCTATCAATAGTTGGTTGCATCATTTTGTGGGGAGGGACAATAAAGTTGTCTCGGGATGCATATATGTGCTTGAGCCGAACCGATAACGATGCATGTTTCGATATTGCCGTACCAAGCCCATAGCCATGCATGATTTAGTGTTTGCAGACTTTGCCGATTACCATGCATGTTTTGATATTGCCATAACAAGCCCATAACCATGTATGTTTTAGTGTTGGCAGACTAAGCCGATAGAGATGCATGTTGTGATTGCCGTACAAAGTCTAAAGCCATGCATATTTTAAAATTGCCGTACCAAGCATGTAGCCATACATGTTCAATGCTGACGGACCAAGCCGATCGCCATATATTTTCTGGTATGTCTTGCCAAAAGATATCGTGTTTGCGCACTTTATCAGAGACTGGACACTATCAATAGTATGGTTTACTAAATGATGATGTTGCATTAAGTGAAAATATGGCTGTCTCGTTTTGAAAATTGCTTGATGTTCATTAAAAGCTAATAGTTCCTGCCTCTGAGAGAACTACATATGGATTAAAGTACAGATGGACATTTAACTAGTGCATGTAGTTGAACCAAAGGCAAGGATGACATACTTTGACATTAGATTGTTTTCAATGTTAACATGCAGAATACTTGACTGAAAACGATAATACTGTGGCCATTGAAGCAGCAAAAAGATAAAAGGTGATATCGTCTCGAGCTAATGAACGGCAGAATCGTCCGATATTTTAGCATATTGAGACTAAAAGATGATCTTTCAATAATGAAATTACTAATGTTTTGTTTTTCACTTTTTTTTTGTGTTTGATTGTTATTGATCGCTTTTAGATTAATTCAA
The DNA here is from genome assembly GCF_002113885.1 of Mizuhopecten yessoensis. Lineage (NCBI taxonomy): Eukaryota > Metazoa > Mollusca > Bivalvia > Pectinida > Pectinidae > Mizuhopecten > Mizuhopecten yessoensis. Next base: position 323,360 of record NW_018408901.1, on the reverse strand, counting down.
AATGTTGCCTAAAGAGTTTTAAAAGGACACTAAAATTCGACAACGAGGTCTTTAAGTATCAAGTGAACATACGTTCTCCAACAGTTGTTAATTTTCATTGAATCATTGTAATAAAATCCATGACGTGTTCAGCTAAATGACAAATCAGTTTCTCAAAATGTCGCTATGTGAAGGGGAGAAGAATTTTTCATATCAGATTTTCAGATTTGTACAGTTTGATAGTGGCTATGTTCCCGGTTAGCCGTTTCAAACCGCACACAATGTGACTTCATTTTTCATAAGGCTTTTTACCGGTTAGCCATTTCCATTGTGTTACTTAACTCGTGCATTACGGTACACGAAATTACACAATTGTTTCCTTCATCGTTCGAAAAGTCCTTCGTTAACATATGCTGCCCACACATCAGCGAAATTGTTCATTTTGTTTAATGTTCATTAATCAAAAACACGACGACGGACCTGTGAGATATGCTCAATGTACATTTAACAAAGGCATCAAAGCCGCACATTACAAAACTAACGTTTCTGTCCAAATTTGTTTGGTTTTTTTGTTAGCTATTGACACATACTTTCAGCTATTTTGGATTCACCAGCGTAGCGAATTTATGAAATAATGAATATAGATTTGTCAATATCGGACATTATACGTTTCCTCTTCAAATTCAAACACGTTTCCTCAATCCTCGTTTAAAACCCTTTATACATATTATAAACTTTTATCCAGAACTATTGTCCTGATTAAAATGTATGCATAACACCAAATGCTTTCGGCTGTTTCAGCGAAAAACGCATAGACGAATAAAAAGTAAGATTTTTCGCTTATTTTTGTTTTGAACTACTGAATCTACAAAAAAGTCTGATCTGTCATTAACCAGCATTATATTATTTAAAAATGGTGCATATCTTTTGTGATAAATGTTAAATTACACTTTTTAGTTCGTAGTGTCGCCAAGTGTATCATTTAAACAAGTAATATACATTCAGCTTCCAACATGTAACACCTGTAATGCGATTGGCATTTGTTGAATCTTAAATCTGTAGGTAATTGCAGTTCATGTTAATGTCGGTAACTGAAAAATCCGGATATTACCGTTTCTTCCTTTATTTAAACACCCTGCTTCTTTCCACATGAGTAAACATACGTGATTAAGAGAAATTGTTTAAACTTGTTGCATAATCGTTGTAAACTAAACACAGTTTATTTTGATATACATCGAGAATGTGACATGCATAATCTCCACGATTTTTGAAGAAAGAAAATAAAAATGATGTTTGCAAGCTGGTACACCTAACTTAAATAGTCAACGAAGAGTTGATAAAAAAGTATCTACATTTCTACTAAACTTGGACGTAATATACATACTAAATATTATATTAAGGTTATTTTTCAATGAACTTTTCAGTTGGTGTATAAATACATCGGCATAGTATCAACCTGATTACTCTGATATTCCGCGGAGAGCGGGAAGTAGTTATATTAATAGATTGATTTCAATTTAAAAAAAAATTGGGGGGGGGTGGGGGGTAGTAGTTTTCAATTGAATTAAAGAAAACTAATTTGCATCTTAAATTGTTTTGTTTTTCATTGTAATCACTGCAAACAAGTTATTCATATTACCAGAAAGACGTCTCACAGTGAGTGTTGACGTCATAAGCTTCGGTACCTTCCGTGGTGTTAGGTTTGCATAAGACCGATATTTTAATAATTTAATTATCCTAAAAGAAATATCAGTAGCGCACTGTGAATGTAAATATAAGGATATAATCCTATTTAATTGAGGTTTATAATGTATAAACCTCAGTGAGTCTTGAGACTTTTTCACAGTTTATTAAATTTGTCTCAATATCCATTGAGGTTTAAACCCCATTAACCTCAACAAAACAGGATTTAATCCTGAAATGTACGTTTGTCCTATACAATCGTATATTAAGTCGTGCATGCATACATGATTAGTGTATTTTACCTTATACAACAATATTAGTGTATATGAACTTTAAAACCAATAGTATGCAGCCCAGTGTGATATGTAAACAGCATGCGGGTTGCAAAGCAGGTTCATACAATTATGTATGATTTGTTAAAATGAATATTTTTGTCATTTTCCTTTGAATACTGATGTGTTGTCACCCATTTCCTGTGCAAACACACTTTCAATAAGACTATGAACTTGGTAAAGTATAGTATCATGGATAGATTTTATACATTAATGCAGTTAATCTCAAAAGGGTAACATATACTGTATCCTATAAAAACTCTCTTTGCTTAGCTAGGTATTCTACATAACAAACTCAAAATTGCATATAAAATCATATTGTTCGCCGAAATGTATCACCAGCTATACAGCTATATAGGGTGCAGTGTTGACAATGATTTAACCTATTTTCAGAAGTGCTTGGCCCTTTGACATGACTTTTTACGCGTGACAAATTTGCATAAGACTTATTTATCATTTTATACATATGTACATGTATATGATAAATCTAAGATCGTCAACAACTTATGTTTATCTGAATCATGAGCCAGTGCAAAATGGTGAAAATTGGCGCAAGATCTAAAAAATGAAACAAAAATGACACATATTAAAAGATAGAAAATAATAAAAAGGGAAAAGAAATAGCGGGATGAATGATTTATATTTGTGGCGTTAGAGGACTGGATCTTTAAAAGGGAAAAGAGAAGCATTAAGAGGCAAAAAGCAGGAAAACAAAAACAAGTTTAAGATTTCAAACCATAGAAAAAATGAAAGGGAAAGACGATTCTGCAAACGAAAATTGCTACGACAGGTCAATGATATAAAATGAAAATATTACAATTTCTTTGAAAACATGGCCAACAGATGAAGCTTCTAGTACAAACGCTGGTAACATTGAAGATGATATCCGTACAAGGTCTAGTTGTACACCACATTTCTCCCTATTGACAAATAAAGTAAACATGAAACCTTCATTCATAGTGTGCTATATCAGGTTTCGATATTTCTGTTTTGTCCAAAAAATGTGGGGACCCAATCTTTTTAATTGTTAAAAGGTTATATTATCATTAGAGCAATTTAACTTAATTAAAACTTTCCTTGATTTCTTCAAGTTTAAATTTGCTTGTTTTCCTGATCACCGCACAATGGAAATCATAAAATACCAAACTTTCGTTTGCTTCGTTTTCGGGAAAAGATATATAGAACTAACGTGCTATTCTTGTTTACTAAAATAAGAATTGATGTCACCTCTAAGAGATAATAGCAATAAACTAAAGGTTTATATGATTTTTTTTTTAATTTTGTGTTTTCAGTGTGCCGAAATCTAGACCATTATGAACAATTTACATCAAGAAAGCACACTCAATAAAAACAATTAAGATTTCTTAGAGAAAGTAAGTAGTACCATCTGTTAATGAGTTCTACAAACCTGGCACATAGATCTTACATATGAATCTTTCCTAGCACAACCTGTCAAAATATGATAGTTTATTTAAATGTATTTTAGAGAATAATTTGGAATAAAGTTGATACTGATAATGCAACTACGAAAACCTTGCTCTGAACAGGAACGAAGGCACTACGTGTGTGTTGTTATTTTTCAATGAGAAGGAGCCACTTAGAGTAACCTGTTGGAGTGTTGAGGTCTGTGTAGAGTAAACGTACCACCAGACTTGGTTCCAAAGGAATATAGGTAAACAGCAAACACGTGTCTATGACGAACCGGTAGCACGTGGTTGGGATCAAACTTAGGTAAGACGGCTAGACATAATCATGACTGATAAGTTAATATCACGCTTATATCAAAGAAACTTTGATAAACACACTCGACAAAAAAATCATTGGCATTGATTAATAGTCGTTTGCGTTTCGGCTGAACTTGTTTTCTAGATAGATATACATTGCTAGTCCTCGTTTAGTGTATGTGATATATGGGGAAATGTCGACATCAGTTTCACTGCGAATTAAATACATTCATTTACGCTACTTTTATTTAGAACAAATCGCTATTAATAGTGAAAGATTCCGTGCTAGAATGTAGGGACATCACAAAGTGTCAAATACGCGCAGTCACCCTTGCGTAATTGGGTCATAACCTAAAGGCCATGACCTAACAAGGTAATCCTACGCTAGAACTACATTGAAGAAAAGGCTTTGACACCAACACAATACGGATCTTTGTACCGGATACCGGTTCAGTGAATGTAACATGTTGTTTGCAGTTTTTTTGTGTATTGTGTTAACATATGAAACTTTAAATAGTCATATTTCATGCGTATTTTCATCATATTGAGATACACAAAAAAAAGAAATTTCATTTCTGAAAGGGTAGACTGTCGGTCATATGAGGCATCACCTCATGATTATCGTAAAAATGCTTTGTCAGACTGAATAGTTACACTAGGGGCGGATAATAGCAAATTGTTTTTTAATACATTCCATCTGAATATAACTCACAATATGATACAGGTTTATCTTCAGATCGTTGGTTATATCTCATCAAAATCAAATATTTGATTTCATCTTTTTTTAATATTGTGTTTTGTAATTCTCTATCTTACCATCTGCGATCGTGTAGCATTGTTAATATCTAGTATCGTTAGAGAGCCTTAGATCTCATGGTGAAAATGAATCTGCTGCCCCCATGTCAACTTACGATATTTCATTTGTTTCTTTCAGCGATGTTTCCTTAGAAACCCATCTTCTTATTATCTTAGCTGTTGCGTTGACGTTAAATTCTAACTATCAATTCGAACATTGTCTTTTTTTTGTCATAATTTTGCTTCGATTGTAGAGTGTGCTTCGGTTGTACGAAATATGTTGATGTGCAGTTAAATGATGGTGAGCCATAACTTTGACGAGCTTTGGGGTGAGACTTGCGTGAGGCTGAATACATTGCTACTCGTTTGGGGTTGAGTACCCTTTCATTCCACTTGCCCTGTCGCCTTTTTTTGGCAATCTCTTGGTGAATATTCAACACCTTCCCATCAGCGATACCTTATTTTACTACTCTCACCGAGTCATTTTCAAGAAACGTAAGAAATTTTAATAATGAATTAATTTGAAAACAAAGTCTCCATCAATACTTCATAACTAAAAGGTCTCCTTAAATTTTCCTTGCACATTATATTTGTTGAGGACCTACGCATAAGTCTTAAGTAAACAAATAAGTGCCTATAATCCCGTTGCATATTGGGTAATTGCCGAAAAGCGAATTTATAAAAAGAGTAATAAACCTTTTTTTTTTATTGATTTCTTGTTTATGTTTTGTTTTGTTTCTTGCTTGTTTGTTTCTTTGATTATTTGTTTCTTTTATTGCATGGTTTTCTGTGTTTTCTGTTTTTATCTTACCCATTTACTGTTGCTTTTCTGAATAACATCTGTTCTACAGTTTGGCTCTGAACGGCCATGGAATGGGGTTTTTTTTATTAAAAAGAATACATCAATTCAAATGAAATTTTGACTTATAGATTAATTTGTTATAGATGAATCAAACAAGGGTTTTATTCAAGTCTTCACGTCCTAATATTTCCCCTGTATGTATGGTATTACGATACCGTCTTTATCGAATAACGTGTAACCGGAATGGCCCCGCAAATCAGTGTCAATATTGACCGCTGAAAAATCTATTAGGACACGACAAAAAACATGCTTTCTAATAACCTTTTAATTTATCAGATACTTGGAATAATTCTAATCAAATTAGTGATTTATGACCTTATTTACGACCCTGCTCTGACCGCACATTCTCAGACAACAAAATATTGTTGTTATTCTTCACACGGAAAGAGTATACGTACAAACGTCAGAGTGAAATTAAATGAAGCTAGATTGTAACCCTTGTGTATTGGTTCCGTGTTTGACGCCTATATAGACTGTTGTTTAGTCGCTTTACATGTCAGCCATGTTGACCGCTGAGAAGCATTTTCGTCTGCCTACCTAGTGACACGTGACTTTTACGTTACTGCCGAACTAAGCGGAAGATGCACGCACGTGGAATGAAGGACCTCACAATTCGTATCTTTCTTCATGTCTGGAAAAAAATAATTTAATGTTATTAAAAATAATGAAACTTTTCAAGTTCTTCTTCCCCTTCTCTACCTAACACGCACTTTGACCTTTGACCTCGCATTTGGTGAAAATGACCTCAAGGTTCGTTTCTTTGATCTCACCAGAGACGTATAATGTATTTATACGTCTCTGATCTCACATCTCGATTTGTCTACCTTTTTCTTTCCCTTCTGCGCCATTGCTCGCCCTGTCCTTCATTTCGATTTTTGAATAATAATTCTTTAAATAAAATTGTATTATTGTTTTGTTTTTGTTGTTTGTTTTTGTTTAAAAAGAAAAAATTGTTATAAGGAGTTAGTAATTCAAAATGAGTCTTCTTAATGAAAAATAGTCCTTTTTTTTATTATTTGCAATTTTGACTCAAAATATTTTTTGTTTTAATTTTTGTTCAACCAATGTTGATATATAGGCGAAACATTGTGATTAGTCCTAAACTATAAAACATTGTGATTAGTCCTAAACTATAAACCATTGTGATTAGTGCTAAACTATAAAACATTGTGATTAGTCCTAAACTATAAAACATCCAAGAGTTACCTGGATTAGGGTATCGCTAGGTACATGTATTCGTGCAATTCGCGAAATGAAAGCACTTGCGAAAAACAGCAGCTATACCGTTTACTGTTGTAAGGCCGGTTATAGATATCGTAAATTTAAATGAATCCCTAGACCACCTAAACAGTTAAAAGCAATATGCTGAGTATAAGGAGATACATGGCAGACATACACTATACACATATACACTTTTTGCTCCATTCAACATTTATCCTATTAAAATGTCTGAGTGCGATTTTGATGTGTTGTATATCAAATTTTATTGATATTATGATTGACCCAACAGGTGTTGTGGGTTTTTAATATTTATTTTTCACAGAATCAATAACTGGAATGACATCCAACACCACTAAACCCTTAGTTATCTCCAACACCCGATTATAATTTTCACACTAGCTACATCAATGTACTTTAATTCGTTTGCACTTGAAATTTCATTTTTATAGCCGAATTCAAGCGATGATTTGATAAAGTAATGTACCAAGCTCACGAGAAGACAACGTTGAACTTAAAACTCTCCGATAAAAAATGTAATTTAGCGTAATTTAGTATTGATCCGTTCAATAATTTGAAACCGCGAACACCTGTTAATAAAAAACTTGAAAATATCAAAACTGTTTATCGTGCTACATGTGGGCTATATTGATTACATAAAAAAACATATTTGTTGAAATAAACGACAAGGAATAGTGCTTTTAATATAACAGTATATGGTGTCAAGGATATGTCGAATATATAAATACTACAAAAGTAAGACGTTAAAAATGAAAAAAATGAATGAAAGCGTATATATACTGTACTCAGATATATCATGATAAAATTAAATCTCCATAGTTCAGTTCTTTGTATGTATAGTTAGCTTGAATATGACATAATGGAATTTTTCAAGGAGATTGTACAGAAGTTTGCACGAAAGTATCAAGCTTTTTGTGTTTGTTCCTATCATAATGTTATGTTTTGAACGATTTATCATTCATATTTCATCATTTCTTTTTTTTAAGTAAAATGTTTTGCGGTATGTTTATATTAAGCAGACATGATATTAAGCAGTCTTTTAAACTGTGTTGACATTTTTCTGATGCTACTGTGCACACACGTACATCTCCCAGAATTTGGTTTTCAAGCAAGACCTTTACCGTATATCAATAATCTTGTCGAGTCGCCCTCGGAAAAAATGAGAATGAATTCGATTCGTGTTAAACACGTTCTAAATTATAAAAAAAATATGATAAAGATATAAGTGAAAATCATCTTCTTTACTTAATGAAAAAGTGAAACTTAGCTAAGATGTTTTTACCGTTTTATATACAGGAACTTAACAATTCTATAAGATATAGTATTTTGGGGTATTTTTCTTTTCTATTTCATAATCTATATTCGCAAAGAGAGTATGGGTATTGAATTATTTGCTTAGAATTAAGCTGTCATGCATATAAGTTGAAATTGTATTCAAGAATATAAAGTAGATGTAGTCTGGTTTATGTTAAAACAGAAAATGTTTTTAGAACACGATAAAGTGTCAATTTTGCACTATCATCACAGATCTTGGTCACGCCCGAACACGTCCATGGTGATCCGTTATACTGGTGTAAGCGTGTGGGTGGTTTTAAATTACTTAATCATCGTCATTTTTTTAACAGTTTAAAAACATTCCCTAATAATTAATCAACATATATGGTGAATTTCCCATGTTTACTCCAAAGCGATTATCTGTTGATCAAAAACAAACTCCAGACCGTTGTTGACGATATTTGCATAACGATTGAACTTGATGTCCACCGAAATTTGACGTTATAAGGGGTGTTTGACGATATATCAAGAAAGACGTATTAATTAAGGAGTTGTTAGGAAAATATGAAAAATGGTGAAGATATAGTAAGCTAAACATGAATTACACTGCACAAAACAGCTTCTTCATCCTTCTGGATCTCATTGTTGATGCTATGAGCCAAAACGGTGGAAGTCCATATTGTTCTAAAATTCTGTTCAGACAGAAAGGGAAGTGCGTAAAAAACCCTTAATTATGATGGTTTGCGATAAGGTTACTGAAGGAACATTGCGTTCAAATGTTTTAGATGCCAACCGCTTATTTTTTTATAACATGAAGAAATTGTCCGTTCCTTCACCTGATAAATGCATCATAAATCCATCTCTCTTAACCGACACCAATTACTTACGAATTAATTTCGTCAAATCGGGAACAATAGAAGCTAAGTTATTTAAATAAATCTGTTTTTAAAATGCATACACTAAATATTTTCACAACGTCCAAACATTCCTATATGAACAATAAGACCCTATATAAAAACGTGACTCTAATCAACCGTAAGCTAATTTGACCTCACAAAATATATTTAAACGATAGTTATGCTCATAGATGTTAATCGGAACAAAAGCATTCGGTCATTGTATTTGACCTCTTGACCCGAGCGTAGGTTTACCCCTATGGTTCGTGTAAAATCCTCTTTCATGCTGTAGGTAAGAAGTTGCCAAATCGGCTAGACAGATTTGTCATTATTACAAGCCATTATAAAAATGCAGTGAGAAATTAAAAAGTCGTAACTTTTACTAATCGACCATTGTCTTGTTTTAAATGTATCATACAATAGTTGAATAAAATGTCAAGTTTGAACCACAGACTGGCACGCCCCGACTTTGATGTCACCTCTGTTTCACCCGCCTCACTCCCCCTCTATATCGCCTCTGACACTTACAGCGTGATTTAACCTCGCCTGTTCGTTTTGATTATCAATCAATTATAATTAGCGAACATTGACTTTGTACTATTATCCACCTAGTATCAGCTTAGTCACTTTGACTCTGGTAGCTGTGATGTCATTTCACTCAATAGAGAAATATAAGGGGTTCTAATATACAGTGAGTAAAGATTATGTTCTACAAAGATGTTTTTAAATTGTCGATGGGCCGTAAAACGTTACAAAAAAAGCAAATTATGTTTTTATCAAGTTTGGGGGTAAATTAGACATGTTGCATCCCACTGATGCTATCGTAAGCGACGACTTATTCTGGACTCCCCAGCAAAATCGGGGTATCTCTCCGTGTGTTCTGTTTTTAAAACATAGAATAAAACCAAAATAGATCAATCCCCCCATTGCAACAAAATCTATCTAGTACACTATCTAGACTGTCGGTGAAGCTGTGACTGAAATAATATGATTGGAGAAAAATAATCATCCCCTACCTTGAGGGTATAACAGAGAAATATACAACCCTCGGGGTGATTTTTTTAGTTGTCTAACCCTCGGTATTTTAAACCGAACCTGATCTGATGTCATCACTGCAACACTTGTGGTATTTATTCGTCTCGTTTTCTCGCTGGTTCTTTATGGTCGTGTCCCCATCGTATGACCTGTTTTTGAAGCAGGCTTTTACTGTTCTTTCTGCAGTATATTCTTCGACCTGAAAAAGAAACATTAGAATCGGTATATGTTCTAAGCTACTTATGTTAGAACATCTTGCATATCTAATACTGTTACTAGAGGCCATGGTCGATATGATTATAACGTAAACATAGTCAATAGTTCTAACAAATTTATATCTGACTTGCATTTGAATTCCTACCGGGGTTTTTATGAAGAAATAACAAAGATATCATCATGAGTTTTGAGATCATTTGTTAACGGGGAGTGCTTAACCCAAACGAGTAAAAGATATCTCGGTAATATGTCACATCGACCCTTCCTATATGTACAAAACCTCTCCTCTCCGTAATTATCTACCCTTCCTATAGGTAAAAGTCAACTTGATGACCTCAAATGTTGAGTTTGAAAGCCGTACGCGAAGTCTTTGATTATTGCACTTGATTGCACATGACCTATTCCAGCAATTGAAGTGTCAAAATTATCAGATGTGAAGGTCACTTCAAGGGTATGATATGGCCTATAATTGATATTATGTCGTTCGCACATAATCAAAGACGGAACGGCAGCGGTTTTCTCCTTGATTGAATTTGAATGGGATGGCACCGTTGTTGAGATACTGGTACTTATGCTACACGTGTCAAAATTGCACCGGAAGGTCATTCATCCGGAAGTGAAGGACATTTACTAGTTTACAAATGTATGATTTGTTTTGTTACACGCCTACGTTTATAAGCATTCTTTTTACACATTGACTTGCCGGGGCTTGTTCTGAACTGAAAATCCATTTCATGAATATGTTGATGTTTTGTAATATAGGCAGCTTTTAGAAAGTTAATATACGAATATAAATATGAAAATTTTAACACGTTGTTATTGTAAAGCTAAACGTGATGTTTTATGTAATGAATTATATGAATTTAAATTATTTGTTATTATCGATCCTATATGGGCTGAACCATTAAACCAAGTGACCATAAAATTGTTATTAGGTTTTAACAGACGATTTTATTCACAATTTACATGATCAGATACAGAAAAATGCTCATGTATTGTTAGTCAACATGTGGTTGATTATTGTTTTGCCTGCCATCAATTTTAAAAACAGGTTCCGTAATTTTAGATTAAGAAATGTTTTGAGCTGCATTTTGTTATGCTAAATAAGTTGCATTGTAAAAACAAATCATTTCAAAGTGCACGTGTCAATAATTTGATATCATGTTTTGGTGACGATATCTTAAAAATGTATTAAGTATTTTGCTTGTGTTTATCTTCTCAGGTTCCCGACGTGTCTGTATATTTGTATATACATGGACTATAAATACGTAGGTAATTATACTTACCTGTACAAAAAGTGTTTCCTACCTATGTATGTACCTGCCGACTTAACCGCTCCTCTTTGTCCCTCCTATTTTTCAAGTGCATCCTGTTATTGCTTTAACGGAATATTACAAACTATTTTAACAATTAGAATAACAATTATTATTAGAAAAATAAAAAACAATACCGCTGATAAATAAATTGAATATGTATTTACCTGTGCCCAGGTATTCGTAATCCACCCACATACAGGTATGCATTTGACAATAGAATTTTGTGGCAAGGTCGTGTTTATTTATAAGACTTAATGTAATAATGTTGCTCTTAATTTAGATTAATTAAACTGTTCAGATTCCATTATTAAATTTTAAGTGTTAAATATTTACTCTGGAGAACAATGCTTGATTTAAAAAGGTCCGACACAGTATAATCACTTGATACATAACCAAACTTTTTCACACACTATATCAACATTCCTTACCGTTCAACCCAAAAGAAAACTGTCTACGATTTCTCACCTAGGCTTTTGTTTCCAAAGGGTCTTAACCACGCCTACATCTGCCATTAACAAGGATATAGTATACAAATACAAAAGATAATAACGTGAGGATTTTTTTTAGTTATATTTGTATTAGTTTGTCATATAGATATTCCCCTTATTACATTGACAAAGGATGTCAATTTCTTGGCACCACTCGCTTCGGTACCACCTCAGGTGAATCCCGCGTTAGGTAACATCAGATACTGAACGTCTATAAAAATGGTAATTAAATCAAACATCTAACATATGTGGGTATATAGGAACTGTTTATGTCCGCAAAATTAAGTACAAATAGTTATTTATTAACTTAAACAGTGAATAATTATAACCGGGTGGGGTCGAGGGTGATGTGGAAAGAAGGGGCGTAAAAACGATATATTCGAAGCAAAGACGTCATGTACAAATGTTTTTAGAGTTTTAAATAATGATAATTTGAAAGAAATACATAAAATGACGTTTAGATCTTCTAATAAAGGCTGAATCGTAGGAGCCATACTGTATCTATTGCCAAATTTACAATGTGCAATCACGTGTGAGTATTGCGTTCATCTTCAAAATACATTATTTCAATTTCTACTCAAGTTGGACTCAATGCAACTACGAAATGTAACCTGTTTCATTTGCCGATGACTTTGTCCAGATAAACATTGCCTGTGCGTATGACTTTGAGAAAGGAGATAACTATCATTGACAAGATTCCACTTGATGTGTTTACACTTTTATTGAAGTTACACCAGAAATTGTTCAAACGACCAAAAACGATCAATAAACAAAATATTATAAGCCCACGGTTGCTAGCGGTAGGCCCAGTGACAAGTCATATACTGTCCTCAAGATTTTCCCCTCCAGCTACCCATTCTGCCTCAGTATCAACCCCGGTACAAATCGAAAACATATTAGATCCATGTGGTCCCGTCTTATGTGAAATGCAGTCGAACAGCCAACTACAATAAAAAATATTTTGTCATTTCAAGCCACGTCTGGTTTCCTGTCTAATTCGACATTCAATTACTGCAGCTTCACTCCAGAAGATAAAGAACCTTGAAATTTAGCGGCTCTCCACTTCGAGCTTGTAAAACAATGGCTGCCGTAGACTCGCAGCTGAGTCTGCGCACCGCGTCTAGTCATTATTCTTCCGCGATGACGCGTCAGAAAATTTGATATCTTTTGAATTCATCAACAAAAATTGAATATGACATTTAAGATATGGTTTTGTGGGTTTATTTTCTACACACTTAGGCTGTATTAAACTATCAACGTACACCATCATGTTTTAGGATGGTCCTTCAATGACAGACTATATTTTTTACAGTACGTCTATACGTAGACTTGCACATGCTCCAGAACCTGGGACAAACTATCAGAATGGACTTATTGAAAAAACAAACGTTGATTGAAATATCAGGTTTGAATTTTGCTTTGGTCGATTTCATTGGGTGATAAATTTAGCTCGCAGTTCATTTAATTTGTTTCAAGACCAACTAAATTCATCACCCTATAAATTTTACCAAAGCAAGATTTATTCCTTAAATGTAATAGACTCTGCTGATGGATTATTTTAATCTTCGAGGTTTGCTGTCACCTCGATGGCCAACGTTAACTCTTTGAGTAGTGGCACGGTTCATTATATACACACTTTTACACGCTATTCATTGAAATTCAGCAGTACTCCTTAGATTTTATAATTTCGTATAATTATCGGGTGTTAATGCACCTTCCCTCCTGTTTCAACAGTACTTTAGACCAATTTTGATATCAACCATTTTGGTTCCTAACATCACCGAGGAATCTTAAAACTTTCTGCAACATGCGTCAAGTTCCCGTATGAATTCATATGTAGCTAGTTTTTAATCTAACATAGTTATCTGCCCTTACAAATAGCAATAAGATAGTGTTTAAATGTAATTTCTGCATCAATGGAATGGAGGTAAACAGAAGATAAAGGAAAAAGATGTAAAAGAAGAAGAAAAGAGGAGGAGGAGGTGTGGGGGGGGGG